>NC_138026.1:44751458-44901618 GCF_964106645.2 Podarcis pityusensis | reverse complement strand
GCCAAAATGACGTATCAATTTTGCCTTTGCTATGAGCAATGAGTACAGTGCCACTGTCAAGGAATCAGAGAAAGCAATGTTTGTTTTAAGTTAATACTTTCTATAGTAACTGCAGTACAGAATATGTTCCCCACAACAGCATAGGTGCATAATGAATCTTTGAATAGCATGTGCAAACCCAATACTAATACCCAGATTGCTTGTGATATCTAACGCAGACATTTACACCCACATGTCTATTTACCTATTCATTATCTCAGGGGTAACAAAGGATAGACTTCCTTCAGAAAGCTTCTATCAGTAGTTGTATTAAGTCTACATTTACATTTTATGGGAAACATCCTCAGTCACCCGTCAGTGTGTCCTGATTGGCCAGAGAACCCTGATGACCTCCCACCCTGCTTTTCTGCAGTGGGAAAAGTGTGTTTTGATATCTGCTGATAGATCACTGCTGTCAGTTAGCATCCATTCCATCCAGCCCCAGAGCTAATGCCCATTAGGAACTGCCTTTTCTACAATGGATACCTCTTAGCCCCCACTTTGTTCAGTCTTCTTTCTGGGTTCTCTTCTCATCATAGGAATCTTTCTATTAAATTATTTTCTTTTTTTGCATTGCTCCCTACCTACGCCCCTGTCTATTTCTCCCACCCACCCACCCACCCACCCATCTGTGCTATCCTCCAGTCCTCTCTTTCTGGCTGTCCGCTGGGCTTGCATACTCAGAACTTATTATCTGGTTTTCTTCTCCCCAATGCTTTCTTTTTAACCCCTCCTCTTATCTTTCTCAGAAATTGGGATATCTCTCCCTAAATAGGGATTCCATGTACACATATGCACCTCTCCTTTCCCTTATGGACATCCCACACAGAACCCATTAAACTCTCTCAAATTCATTTTTTTGTATTCAGCACACTAAAATAGAAGGTTTGCTATTGAAGATTAATGTCTTTGGGTGCAATCTACCACATACCACTGTTTTACAGCTTTCATTATTTAAATGAATGGATGTAGCAAGGCTTCAGTGCTTGGTGGATTACATACCTTCAAACATCTGTCTGAAATGCCAGCAGAATCAGATCCATCTTAGAAAACAAATTTGTTAGAGTCCCAGGCATGACGTCTGCCTGCAACAGAATATATTTTCTGGAAAAGCGGATGTTAAGGCAAAAAGAAAGAGGAGAAACTTGAAGAGCAATTTGCTAAAGACAATGAACAAGCCTTTAAAGACATTGGAAGCAGGAGGAAGTGTGGCACTGAGAAGTCAAAGATGTGAAAGGAATATTGAAGGGGGACAAGGGGATTCAAAAGTGGTTAACTGGGAATGTTGGCCTTCAGCATGGAAAGTGTTGGTGAGATGAAAACATCTTAACCAGTCATTGGCAACCTGGTTTTGGACTACATCTCCCATCAGTCTGAGCCAGTCTGGCCATGTTGGTTGGAGATCATGTGAGTTGTAGTCCAAAGCATTTGGACAGCACCAGGTTGGCAAAGGCTGATCTATTTCCTTGGTGTGTGTTTTTAAAGAGCATCAGGAGCAATTTTAAGCAATGATAGAAAAAATGGTTTAAACTAACTGATTAATTACACATTGTCATTAGGGTTGGATGGCATTCAGTCAAGAACTATTAAAAGAACTCAAATGTAGAGATAGAGTTATTTTTAACAAAAATATTAAATAAAATTGAAGTCATCCTCCTTACTAGAGGTTTGGAAAGTATCAAATAACATGAGTTTTAAGACTAGAAAGAGGCACTCCACTCCCTTCCTCACAAGAATAAAACTCTGTCCTCCAGTGAAACTGATCAGCAGCAGCGAATGGGCAAAGTGTAGCATTATTTTGCACAATTAGAGATAGGCAAAGATCTTGTGTTCACTTTCAAAACAAAAAGGTGTGGGTGGACATTCCCTTCATGTAATTGCAAAATTTTCAGGTACAAAAAAAATCCAATGCTCATAATATCCCCAGTCCCACACTAACAAGCTAAGGTAAAGGGAAGGTGAAAAAGCACAAACTCCTTACCTTTGACTGCAAAGGCAATGATGAAACAACAGCCAGCAATGAAAGGAGAATATTTCAGGCCCTGCTCATGGGAAGACTGCTGCTGGAAGGGACAACCCCTCACCCCTCATGGAGGACTCTCAGAATAAGAGGCTGAGGGAGACTTGTGTCCACAGATTTAGCTCTTAAATGAATCTTCCCTAGAGAGACTTTTCCTCATTTCATTAGGCACATGCAGTAATGAGCAGTGTTTGTATCCATACTTATATGTATTGTGAAATCATGTAAACACCCCCAAAGAGCATTTATCAAATGATGTTAAAGGAAAAAATAGTGTCCCTCCTTTGTCAACATTTCAATTCCCTTTGAAGCTGCTCAACTTACTTGGATGAGAAGATGTCTTGGCAAGTGATCCTTGGTATAAACTGGAGCAACAAGATATTTGTATTTTATTGGACCTTCTCCAATGAATAATTAAAAGAAGATGAAACAGCTGGTGTAAGGTAAGGTAATATATTGGGGGGGGGGGGGGACAAACAAACATGAAAACATGGGATAAATTAAAACATCATGATTCTTGTCCAAAAATGGCATGAGCAGAAATCTGTTCATGCAACAGGGCTTCTCCCATATCACATTCCTCATTTCAGTTCCCAGAACAGTCTGAGATGTCACACAGGGACCTGCTGTGGAATTCCTGAGAACAAGGAGGAGGCAACTTCCTGTTTGTGTAACTCTTGGAAATAATCCAATGTATTTAGAAATCAATTGGTTTTGTAAAGTTTCCAAAAAAATAATAATGTTGAGAGTGATGCAAGGTGCCTCCATCTGTGGGTTTTTCCCCTCGAAAGGGGGGGGGGGGGAATTGCCAATCTTCTCTACCACTTTGTTACATTGCAGGCCTTTGCTGTGGCTCCTTTACATTGAAGAAAAACTATGGAGATGGAGTGCACTGTAGGAGGAGAAGAAAAGGCCCCCTCCCCCACTCAAACTTTAACTTTCACAATGCTGGATCCAACCCCATTTAGATATTGTTTCAGACATTTCACCTCTGGAACCAGTTTTGTGTCAAATCAGATGAAATCAACATTTCAGACTAATATCTATTAGAAGCTAAATTAGCCAGGCACATGCTTTCCATATGATGATCATTAGAAAAAGTCCCAGTTAAAGATCTTAATTATTTTAATAGTTACAAGAATGAGACAATTAAAATTGTGCACCTAATATGAAATGACACATCCAAAATGGCCCTAGGGAAGTGAACAATGAGGGGGGGGGGAAGAGATGCTACAACAAAGAAACCATGGCATAATCGCACACCCTGACCCTCACATGTTCATGGCACATGTGAGAAGTTCACAGGGTCACACTGTCTACCTCCACCACTCACCAACAATGTGCCTCCCAGAGAGTAGTGGTTGGTGAGGCAAGGGTGCTTACCTGAACTACTACCACCATCTCTGTGGTTTATGGAGAAAGAGAAATGGAAGGGTGAGACAAGGCGGTGGTCAAGTGAGTGTATCTGCCACTGATCACTATTGCTCCCAGAGATGCACATTCAAGACTACTGAAGTCTATCTGCAGTGCTCTTCCACATGAAGGGGATTCCTGGCCCAAATAGGATTCCCCCTCACATGGAAGAGCCCTACACACATACGCCAGAGTGTGCATTGTCAGCTTTAGGTCTTTTCCTTCTGTTCCGGGAAAGGAACAATAAGCAATGTGTGAGTATAATGTTCTTTCTACCATGCATTCACAGGGATTGATAGAGTATATTTAATCTTGGCAGCAAGGAAACTACACTAGAGTGGAGAGGGCTCTATATTCTAGAAGCACACTGTCAAGCCCTAAAGTACAATATATGTAAATAAGCGAATGACTAAACTGATAGGTGTAACACTGTTTAGTTAAACATTTTGAAATCCATCTTCCTCAGCAACATAGTTGTGATTCCAGCTACATAAGGCAATTCAAAATGGGGAATGATGGATGCTGTTTATCTCACAGAATTTGACTGCCTCACAGTGATTAGATATTAGCATATGGTTATAAGTGTAGGAAATCAAACTGTATTAATTTGAGAGGTAGAGGGTTGGATTGAGCATATCCCTCTACTCACCAGATTATTCCTGTGGAGAATGCAATTTTCTACTTGGGATCCAACCTATCGTGTTGGAAAGGAAGGTTCTGCAGCAGCCAATAAATGTATGTGCTGAATAATGGGGAAGGGATATGGAGCCCAAAAGTGTGATTGATTAATGTCTGGCAAGTTGCAGAAGTTGGGAAACTAACATTTTAAGGCCCGTTCCATGGCCAATAAGCATGAGACACCTTTGCCCGGCAGCACTGTGGCCCATAGATTGCAGCAAAATACTGGGCAAGGTTTTGCCCAGTATCTTCTCTGTGTGATGGGCTCATGGGAAAAATCTGTCCCATGAGCTCTTGCTGAAGAGGGAAGGGGAAGTCTATATAAGGTTGCTTCCCCTGGCGCTCACAGCCGTTTTGCTTTGAGAGCTTCCCGCCTGCCCACTTTCAGGTTAGTGTGTTTACTGAGCAATTTTGGCTTGTTGGTTGACAGGGCTGGAAATGATTCCCGCCCCTCCTCAATTTGATTGGCACTTGGTTGGGATTGTTTTTTTCACCTTTCCCTCAGTGAAATTATGGTTTTCCTTTGTTAGGCAAAAGTACATTGTATGAGGGCAGAAATGGCATTGGTCAGGATCAACATAGTATGGGGGGGCATAAGGCCCCCCAAGTTTGGCTTGCACCATGGCAAGGTTCAGCATTGGCTGGGTCTCATCATAGAGGTTTGGAGTGATCCAAAACCAGCAGATCCATTCCATCAACATGGGGCTTGTGGAATGATGAACTGATCCTGGGACTCAATGCCATGCCAACCCTTGCCCTGCCTGCTGCTGTCAATAAAAAATTGGTCTGATTTTATCCCACTACCATTCTACAGACTGGTTATTTTGCTGCTCTCATGGGTCACGTAATGCGCCTGCCTGGGCAATGGAGGGCGATGGTACTATAAAAGACTTCATTGCTTTCTCCGAACAATGGCAATATTTTGTAAGATGCCCCACTACAAAATAATAATAGTTGCTGTGTATCAGACACATTTTAAAATCTTTTATTGTCCCTTTCTCTTTGCTTTTTAAAAAATACATATTTAACACTCCATGTTTGTTAACTGTGTTCACTGCAAGCTTCTTATTTCTTTTAATTTTTAAAGAAAACTAAATAAATAATTTTAAAGAAGAAAAGTAGAGATTTAGATAACAGAACGTATACAGAATTGATAAGGCAGAGATTAACTGCCAAGCCATCAACTTGTGTAAATCAGTATATCTTCAACATTTATTAAATCTTCTTGTTTCTGAAATGTTGGCTGAGAAGTGCAGGCTAAATGACATGTCTTTTTAAAAAACAAAAGTGGAAATGCTGCAAATCGCACAATCTTAATATAGATCTTAAAGGTTGTATCTTGATAATTACAGGCAACCTGCTAAAATGTCAAGTAATGTGACAAGGACCGGAATACATATGTTTAAGCCACATTGCAATTATTGACTTAAACACTTGAGCTTCCATTTAAGATGACAAATGAAATTATGGCATCTAGTGCAATTTCATTATTCTTCCTAAGCATAAACACTTGGGGCACTTGGAAAGCAAGCCATGAAATGAAATGAAACAAATTTGGTGTTATCTGTTAAATTGTATTGCTTTGTCTTTTGAGAAACTGGGGGAAATTGCGTACAGAGTGGGATGAATATATGGTGTCATGTGCAGGCATGGGTAATTCCTCAGTCATTAAGGAGCTGAATTTGCCATGTGCTCTTTTGAAGCCATAATGGGAGCATGTGGAGGAAGCACTCCAGCATCTGGCCAGTGGCAAGGGACAACTGAACAACCAGGGGGATAGTCACATACCTTTCTAAGTGGTGGTAGAAACCATACACCCATACAAGTGTAACAGCATGAGATTAGTCAGTCATCATTTGCATATGGAGGATTGGTTTGGATTGCTTCCCTAATAGACCTTTGGGGCTCACTTTTTTTCACCCATACTATGACATGTGAGGGTGTGACATTAATTTGGTTAGGCTAACTGGCAATAAAATCCTACCTTATTCTTCTTTACCTTGGTCACAGCGAACAAGGACAACAAGCAGGGAAGAAGATAACTTAGATACCCTGGTGAGCACCCTGGTTACCCAACCTACATTACATTGCTGGCTGGCTCCAGGTGGTGGGGTAGGAAGAAGAGAACTGACCTTTCATCGTGGACTCTATCCCATACCTATGCTCATATTTTCTTGTCTGCTCATCCTAAGGGTGAGACAATGAGGGATCTAGCATGAGCAGACAATGAAAGCCATGGTTCGTCCAGTTGGTTGCAATGACCCTTTGGCCAATCCACTGAACCACTTTGTTATTGTCCAACAGAGAGGCAGAGGGAGACCTGCACATGAGTATGATGCTCAATGTATATTCTTATGGGTAGCATGTTGTACCCCTTCCATCCAAGTACTGTCTTGTATCTTTATACTGTGGTAGGGGGACATACTATCATTAGATCCTAGAAAGATCCTACTGAAGATAGTTCCATTGCTGAAGCTCTAGAACTGGACCTTTGTCTGCTAGCTGACTGGCACTAATCTAGAGCATTACCAATCAATTTCTGGACCGCCAGCTGTATCTTAATGGTCCCAGAGCCTATCCCCAACATATAAGAGAACTGTTTTATAAGCAGAAAGGCAAACTGATCCTGAAGTTAGCAGATTCTGCTACTGCCAGCATTACTTTTTGAACCTTTGTGAAATGATTGCTTTCGGAAGAAGCTTAATGTTGTTTAATCCATTTGGGAAGTATACCGCAGTGCAATATTAACTAATATTTCACAAAGAACTGAAATAAAAAGCAACATTGTTGATTTTTCTCTTCATCTTCCATATATATTTTGGTCAGCAGTACAAAGGAAAAGAACACCAGAAAGATGATACGCTCTCATAGCCCAGTTTCTATCACTTTGATGTTGTTGAGGTTTGAACATCTTTTTCCCCCTCATGCAGTAAAACAGTTAAGAGTTTTATTGTCCCAATTAATCTTAAGATCCCACTAGAGGAAATGGAGCAGATCATTGTTCTCAAGTTGTTTATATATTTAGAAAGAAATGTGTCTTCTGCTACGGATATCTCTGTGTTTTTAGGCAAAATTATGCTTTCAACAAGTACCAGTTTAAACCTCTTCTAAATATTTTTCTGAATAAACATCTGTGTTGTGTAAAATCTGGATTCAGTTCACATTTCACATTTAAAGGTGAACCTCTATCTAGCTTTATTCAAATATTTTAAGCAGCAAATTAATAATAATGAAGATGACACTTGATTGAGGGTACAATCTGACTGTATTCTATTGAGCTGAAGTGGCAATATCTTATAGAAAGGTATAGTAAATATATATTTAAAGTCCCATATATGCTGCTCACTCAAATGGTTCTTCTCTCCACCCGTGGCAAAGATTCCAAAGGAAACAGCAATGGGCATCATGAGAGGATCTTTACAGTTATTTCACAACTAGCCGAGGACAGGGAAACTCCCTACTTTTCAACCATGCTGCCAAGATCCTGCAAAAGAGAATTGGGTTGCTCAAAGGAGCAAGAGTTGTGTAATTTCCTGTAAAGTTTGTGAATGCTAAGTAACTCAGTGTCAACTAGAGTCTAAGCAATCCAGACCCTCCCTCCCATTTCTAATTTCCATCTTTAATTTATTGAATGTATTTGTATGCCACATCCCACTTAACGAATCCCTAAGTGGCTTACAGGCAATAAGCAACAGAAACAGCACATCGAAGTGACAGCATAAGTCATATAATTAAAAAGTCAATAAAACAATTATAAATTACATTCAGTAGAACAATACTGGCAGAACATCAGCTAAAAAGTAAGTCAAACGTTCTTACATTCTCTCTCTCTCTCTCTCTCTCTCTCTCACACACACACACACACACAATAACTCAATAATAATTTTGTCAACTCAATCCATTCCGATTCAGAGCTAACATACAACAAGACCCTGGTCAAATAGAAATACCCACAGCAGTACTATGACAAGCACCCCTTCTCCCAACCATCACTCACATAGACTGTCCTCCAAACTCTTTTCAACTGCACTTTCCAAAACAATATGAGAACTGAAATACACCCACCATTCAAAATTCACACTTCTCTGAATTTCGCAGTGCAATTTTCCAATGAAACAATGTTCACAAAAGGGCACATTTTAGATGGAATTATGCATAAAAATAAATATATTAGTGGAAATGTTTGTGGATTATTTAGGTCTTTAAAAAGTTACATGCCACTATTCACTGGCTAGGTTTTGAAGAGGAAAACAACAATTAAAATTAAACAACATACAAAATTTAAAACATAGATCAAACCTCAAATATTTAACAACTCAAAATTTAAAAAATCAGCGGTGGGATAAAGTTCCAAATAGTTAGGTCCACTACAATGAAGGCACAGCTCCTCGTGTTTTTGGCCCATGGGGGAACACTAATAGTGCTCCCCTGGACGATAAAAGAGTAAGGTGGCCCTTAAGGTTTCCTGGGTTTAGGCCAAGGCTTAGGTATTTATGGCTTTGTACACTAGTGCCAGAACTGTGAACCTGGCCCAGTAGCAAAGGAGAAGACTGGGCAGCTCTTTTAAGCAGTTACAAATATAGGAGCCTTTAAAATGGGATGGATGAAATAATTTTGGATTAAAAAAAAAAGTGAAAGAAGGTATAGGCTCATTTTTTCTTTCCCCATTTTTTTAGCAGATAAAAAAAATAAATTGTATAGAATTTAATGGGAATGTTTCTCTCTGTTTAAATGTTTTTATTTAGTTTTACAAAAGTATCAAAATGACATGAACACATCAATAGATATTTGTAACAAAAATGTTAAAATTATAACTCGGTTCATATGCAGATACTGGTAATTTTGTAAAAAAAAAATATAGAAAAAGATTTGTTTTTTTAAATACACACATCTAGCTGTGTGAAAAAACAGAGGACTATTTCTAATACAAAAAGGGAAATGTGTTCATTTTAGCTGTGACACCATTGTTGCATAAAGTAGTATCATTATCGGTAGCCAACATCTGTGCAGTACCATCCTGCATGATACTAGTGTTCTTCATTTCCCATATAAGTAGGTTTTAAGTAGGGATTAAATGGTATCTGGATCAGAAATCCCCTGAGGATGGCATAGAAAGGTAACCATTTTTATGAAGCCAATGGATGCTCCAAATCATTGCTATTTAGGCAAAAACAAAGCTGGGTGAACCAAAAGGGATACTCTCTTTCTCAATATCTCTATATTCTGGTATATGGTTTGGCAGGAAATACAAAGTTTTTAATTTGGTTTTTCATTTAATTTCTAAGCTAGAATCCTTCAACCATAACCAAACCTCAATAGTGGGGAAATAGTTGATCAGTGCAGTAGCAACTTGATTTTTAGCATTGTAAACCGTGCTGTATATAAAATATAAAATACATATTAGAATTATATCTTATGTAAAATATGTAAAACATAAAATATACATTAAAATACCAATGAAACCAAATATTAAAAACAAATTAAGTCTATTTTTTTTAAAAAAAAAGCTTAAAAAGGAATTTTAGAAATACTGTATGTAGTAAAAATAAAATTGCAAATTAAAATAAATGTCAAATTTCCTATCTATGGTATATATGCTTTACTATTTATATGGACTCTTCACTTCTGCCTCTATAATCATGATCCCCTCAGCTGAAAACTGCTAGCAGAAATTGGCCAAACGAAAATGATTATCCAAGTCACAACCATGAGTGAATGTGTTCATATGGTACCCAAAGGTGCTTCTCTAGTGCTTTATTGTTAAGGAAATATTTTTGCAATTGCAATCAGGGAAATATTTACATGGCAGTATTACAACACATGACTGACACAACTTTAAGTAATGGAAAATGTGGCAACCCATTCATATGAGGTGGTGAGAAGCCAGACCAGTCAACTCCTCTGGTTTCCAATTTACTTGTCCTTCCAAGTCATTGGCAATGATGCTGAAAGTCCTCCATACCTGACAGAAGGCCTTCCTACATAATTTCCTCCTCAAATACTACTGATGGAATGATGGAAGGGAGATTGAGAAAGGGAGATTCCACTGAGGGACAGGGACAGGATTCACAGGAAATTTCACAGCCCTGCTCTTGTAAATAGTCAAGATGAACAGAGCAATCCTACCTTTTCATGGCACTGGGGGTGGTGGGGGTGGTGAGGAAATCAATGCCATCACCTTCCCATTTTGTTGTCACCATGGCACACAGTAGGGTTACTTTTCCCCGTTTTCCTCTCCCATTGACTAAAGCCAACCTGGAGATTTGTGCAGCATCCTTGCATTTCCATGTGTGTGTGTGTGTGTGTGTTTGTGTGAGATAAGCGAAGGGCTTTGAGTTTGGCAGATCCACCCCATCCCCATTCTGTCCTCAAGATGCCTAGCTTCCCACTACATTAAGCCCTTGATGCCTGCATACCAGGAGCACTCTGGTTGCATAAATGTGGGTGCTCTGTAGGTGGACCTCCATCTTTTCTAGCCCTGTAGCATTTCTGCTGCTTTCTAAAGCCCTTCATCTGGCTTTCAGGTGGGGCTTCAATTGTACTCTAAGGCTTTGCCCATTTCCCTGAACTCAATGGGACTTGCTTGTGAGAAGACATGCAAAGGATTGTACTGTGTGGTACTAAAAAAATGTATTTTAAGAGTTAATTCTCGTGACATCTTTTTATACCTCATAATGGTTTGGAGTTATCAGTAAAAGAGCTTCTGGGGGTCCTTTTACTGGACTATGTAAATTACAGAAGATCCTGTAATAGTTAAAAACAGTGACAGCCCCAATGACAAAGCTTCCTACAAAGGAAGCCCATCGAAGCCAACAAATTTTGGGAAGATATTGCAGTACTTGCAATATTGCAGGGAGCCAGTATGGTGTAGTGGTTAGGAGCGGTAGTCTCATAATCTGGTGAACTGGGTTCGATTCCCTGCTCCTCCACATGCAGCTGCTGCGTGACCTTGGGCTAGATACACTTCTCTGAAGTCTCTCAGCCTCACTCACCTCACAGAGTGTTTGTTGTGGTGGAGGAAGGGAAAGGAGATTGTTAGCCACTTTGAGACTCCTTCGGGTAGTGATAAAGCGGGATATCAAATCCAAATGCTTCTTCTTCTTCTTCTCCTTCTTCTCCTTCTACTACTACTACTAGTACTACTACTTTGGCCTTCAGCCGCTGTCAGTTTTGCAATTAATGTTAAAAGGCTTTGGCACACACATTTGAACAGCCGTATTTTTTCCTAAAAATAATTTTGATTCTTGAATTTATCTGAAATGCCTACTGAGTGTTACACTCCCCCCCCCCCAAAGAAATGCAACTGAGAACGAGGCTGATTCAAAAGCTCAGTGGAGACATTTTGGTGTGAAATTCCAAAGAAACAAAGCATTTGCATACTGAATGTGGTGAGGGAAGCTGCATTTTGTTAGGTCTGTACATTATGTTTTATTAAGACATCACATCTTGAAACTCCTAATCAAGGCAAAGTAAGAGGCTTGAAATCATTTTATCCGACTAAGCTGAGGCAGCCTGTTCAATTATCATCATAAAAGGAAATGGCTTTTGTTCTGTAGTTCTATGCAATTGGTTTTCAATAATTACCTTTATGTCTCTTTTCACTATCTGGTTTACAGAAAAGATCATGGTGCATGTACAGTTTACGTATTTATTTATTTTTTAAAAAAATCCAATATCTTTATAAATGCCAGTAACCCTTTAGCTCTACATTCACTGCATATGTTATAGCATCCTTTGCCTTTGACTGACACGGTCAACGGTTCATCACATTTGCACCTCAGAGGCAATTGTTGCCCATTCATGTGTGAAAGTAGTAAAGTCTATTTAGATTAAATTGCTCAGGATCATCATAGATTGGTAAGGAACAAATCACAACATTTCTGATGAAAGAAGTCTGTTGTTGCTTTCCACCTCAAATATGCTTAAAAGAAGGGAAAAAAAGCCATCCTCAGACAGTTTTAAGCTCCTGAAAAGGAATCAAAATTAATCCTTTCAGGCTTAAATAAAAGCACGATGACTATCAAGAAGATAATAAAAAAGCTGAGGAATGTAAGGAAATGTGTTCCATGCCAAAGCCCCAAAAGGAAGCAATGAAGTAAAAGTTATATTTCCGTTAAATATATTTGCTGGTAAAAGAGAGAGAAAATGCACAAACACATAAAGAAAGGGAGAGATAACCAATAACCGATATTCTAGAAGTAAAGCATAAATAATTTTGACTGGGGAAAAAGAGAACTGCAAGAATGTTAGTTAAAAGACCTTAGTTAATGCTTTCTCTTTTTAAATAAAGACAGTGTAAATATTTCTGAAAGCTTAAATATGGAAAGTAGTCTTAGGTATTTGAGATTTCCACCCTCATACCCATGTATTCTTAGAATAGTTGAAGCTTCTTATAAATCGGGAATAGAGAATTTGGACCTCCCAGATTTTGTTGGACTTCAACTCCCATCAGCCACAGACAGAATGGCCAACAGTCATGAATAATGAGAGCTGTAGTCAAGCAATGAAAGGCCACAGCTTCCCCCTCCCTGCTATAAATAATAACTCAGATAATACAACCTGATATCATTTTAAAATTAATTCCATAAAGAAAATGTAAAAAAGGGAAAAAGATATTCACTGTTAGGTTCACATGACTACTTTTTTTGTCTGCTTCTTGACTCTGTTGTACAGTATAAGTAATAAATTGGGTCCTCCCTTAAAGAGGGCACATATTGCGGTGAGACCTGGACAACCAACACCCTGTGTTGTGGGTGGGTATGTTTGGACAGCCACAACACCTGCTTGGTAGGTCCCTCGAACCTGGGTGCAATCTGGGCAATGGGACAGAGTCTAAATGGTTCAAGGACCTATTTATGCCCATGCACGTGACCCAGAGCTTCCTCTTTTGGCGTGTGCATTCGAAACACCCATCCACCTCTCCCTACTTTTAGGGCTTTGTGCTTGACCTTGTTATGCCATCGTGTGTCATCTGTCATTGGGACAGGGGCACGGCACGAATTTCCCCCACTTGGCTGATTGGCTGTTGCCATTTGGGTTTTGCCTGCCGTGTAGCAAATCGTCACAACTTGTAAGGTTGCAGATAGGCTCTGGTTCAGGTGATAGGGATAGGAGAATGCTCTCGTCACCCCTATGTGAAGGGTATTATGTTAAAGGAATCCAGGGACTTGATGGTTTGGTCAACCCCTGAGAGGGGGTTGTGCCCATGTCTGAGTCCAGGGAGACATTTGGGTGGCAGAGATACCCCTTGCTTGGCTTTCTGCTTATCCAGGTGTTCACCCTTGGCTGACCTATGCTGGAACCCTGGGTCAGCGCTACCTGCATGGCAGGGAGCTAGTCGAACCAGAGGCTATGCAACCAGTCACTTTCTGTAATCAACAAAGTTGTGGCCTAAATTCACTTTCAGTCACTTTCTGTAATCAATAAAGTTGTGGCCTAAATTCTGCCAAAAACCAAACCTAAAATTTGAGTCAAGTGTGCATTTATTTAGGGGGGAGGTTTCTGGGTCTGAACACACAAAATATTTTCAAATGTGAGGTGCTTCTTAAAATGTTGCACAGCAAGTGTGCTATTAGCAGTTTCCACACACACACACACACACACACACACACACACTCCTCCCAACAGTAAAATTGTAGATCTAGGACAATTTAAATGAGGACAGAGATAAGGATGTGCTATGAAGCAAAAAGTCATTTCAAAACCTCTAAAATGAGGATGAAATTGCAAATTGCTGATATTCCACAAAATAATGTCTCTACATACATTTTAAAATATATTGTAACTAATTCCCATAAATGTAACTATTAGATATTTAAGGAGAAAACAAAACAAAGCAATGATTCCAGTCAGATTGCTGCACACGTTTTGAGCTTAATCATGCTAATGTAGCAGGATAAGAATGAGATATGAAAACGCACCAAAACTGTATTAACACTGTATAATTGTATTTAACCACAGGAATGAGATGATATACAAGGGCCACCAGACCTGCATGGTAGGACGCACTTCTTTGGGGGAAGTTATTTATTTTATTTCTTTTCTATTTAACAAGATTTATATGCCACTTTATTTTATTTTATTATTTTCTAAACCACCTCTAAACTGCTGATATGAATAATTAAAAATCAGCTCAGCAACTGTCAGAGATGATGGAAGCTATTGGTGTTGTTTAGTCGTTTAGTCGTGTCCGACTCTTCGTGACCCCATGGACCAGAGCATGCCAGGCACTCCTGTCTTCCACTGCCTCCTGCAGTTTGGTCAGATGGAAGCAATAGTCCAACAATATTTGGAGAAGACCACTGTTTTAGTGAATTTCAGTACTTTTCATTGCTGGTTTTACTGTGGTTTACACTGCTGATGGTTTTATTCTGTTTTAGTTTTTATGCCTGTGTTTTTTTATGGTTTTCATTAATATATATATACCTGTAAATCAGCCAGATAATTTTTGTTATTGGTTGGTATCAAAAGATTGTCAAATAAATATATAAATAAATAAATAAATAAATAAGAGAAAGGATCAAATATTTATTGCTTAGAAAAAGCTTTTAAGTGTGTACAGAGACACTTGTCCATTCCAGTATGGTGCAAAAGGTCCCAGGCCATTTAGGCTTTAAATGTAATACTGTGCTCAATAGCTTCTCCTGCATTTTAATTCTGTTTTTACAGTTCTCCATCTAATAATGGAAAAAAGGACCTGTCTTTGAAAATTATCAAAGGAGGGGATTGGGTGAAATTATTGCGGGAAGGGTGCAGAGGTTTTGTCATGTTTGCCTTTATTTTGAGTGGTGTGGAGAGCTAGAGAAGCTGTAGGATGCTGTAAAAATATCTACCGAGGAGAGGTGCATGAAAAAAGCCCATATGTGAACACTCCACCTATGGCCACCTCCTTGCAATGATAAGGTAAGCTCAGACCTCCACATCTACCAAAATGCTACAAAATTTCTGAAGTGTCCTGAGTTTGAGGCAGAAAACCTGAAGCCTCTTTTTCCAGAGAAGAAAGTCTTCAAGAAACTGGAGGACAGATTTCAGCAGAGCCCTAAGTATGGGAACACAACTGCCCCTGTACACACATCTTTCTCATACGGTTAAAGTGAGGGCATACTTCAAGCCGTTTGGGAGGGTGATGTGGCTAAAATGATTTAATGAGGGGATTTGATTTCTGGAAATATCAGGCAAACTCACCTTTCTTTCTTCCTGCCTTGTTTTTCTTTGTTAAACTGTTGTTGTCATGCAGGCAAGCAGTGGTGGTACTCCTTGCATGATCTGGTGACATTCCTCCCCCTAACAATGGTCTGTAGCAGGAGGAAAAAAATTCCCTTCAAGGGACACTACTAGGGAAACACAATGACTGCTCCCTATGTGTGCTGTGGTGCAAGGATATTAGGAGGCATTCACAAAGCGTGTTCTCCTTAACAGAGAGCACGTGTTGCGGTTGGGGAAACAGGCCACCCTACAGTGACTCGGCAAATTGTCAGCAACCCAGGCACTAAAAGGTTAATTGGGTTGCTGGGGAGTTCTAATTTGGCAATTTGGAGGAGGGGCCAGAGGCTATAAATACAGGGGCCAGACGAGGGAACGTCCTCCTGGCCGTTTTGAACCGGATCAAGGAGCAGCTTGTGGTCCAGACGGTTGTATTAGGCCTTTATTTAATTAATTCTTAAACTCTTCCCATTCACCCCTGGTTTTCTTTCTTCTTCTTCTCCCACTGCCATACTTCCCTGATCTCTCTCCAATCATTCCTTTCCTTCTTTCCTCCTACTCACCTTTTATTCTTAGACCCCAAGTGGTTAAAGGGCTGTGGGTGGGGATCCCCCCCCCCCAGCCGGGGGAGGCTTTGCCTTCCCTGCACCTCCGGGTCCCTAAAGACCAGAGTGGGAGCCGGTAATTTTCTTGGGTGGGGGAAGGGCTCGCCGCCACCGCACCGAGCCCTGAGGAGCGGTGTACGCGTGCTGGCTCCAAAATAGTGCCTGCGTCTCACCTGCCTTCCTCCGTGGCTGAGCTACTGAGCGCGGCTGGGCTAACCTTCCCTCCCGCCCCCCCCCCACGCCCCAAGGGACGTTCTTACCGGAGTGTTCAGTCGGTGGGGCTTGTTGCCTCCGGCTCCCGGCTCCGCAGCAACTGCCGCCGCGCTCCCGACGTCCTTAGATCGGCTGGGGAGATAAAAATCCGGCGCGTTAGTGCGGCGCGGCTGGCGTTCGCTTGCCTGCCTGCAGGAGCCTGCAGCGCAGCGGAGGCACCGCGGGAGTCGTGGTGGGGGCGCGGGTGGCCTAAATAGGGCCTACAGGCCTCGGCGCGGCCTGTTCTGGCCAGGACTATCGCGCTGACTCACCGGGCCCTCCATTTCGTGAGTGCGGAAACGTCTGGGGTGTGCTCACATTCTAGTTGCTTGCTGGCCCTCTAGTGGCCGTGGGGAGTAATTGCAGCTCGTTGCTCACGAGCTCCCCCAGTGGCCCAGCCGGCATTGCAGCTGCCCCTGCTCAATTGATAGGCTTGGTTCTCCTTAGCGCCACCTGCTGGTTGGCCGGGACATTGCATTCAATTTATATAAATAATAATTTAAATAGCTTGCTGTTTTGCAATTGATTTTATTTCTTTAGGGTTTTGATCATCGGCTGCTTGGATAAGGGGACACTTCCGCTAACTGGGCCTGTGCTAGCTGCCTCCCCTGCTGGCGGCTCTGAGGAAGTGCAATTGAAGTTCAATCTCTTTCTTAATTTATTTAATTGCTAAATTCTGGTTCCTCAAGGGACAAAGTGGTGGTCGTTTCTGGGCTTTTGTGGAGCACTAATTTCATTTAATTTTCCCAACTAGCAGGTATGGCCCCGAAGAAAGCTTCGGCCCGAACTGGCCAGTCTACCACTGCAAAACGGCCTATCAGGGGTCCATCCCAGGCACTGCGCTCACCTGCCCCGAGTCAATCGGCGGGGCGGGTTCAGTCATTGGTGGCAAGCATGGCTGGTGATCCAGCGGCCTTGTCTCGTTTTGCGGCTGAAATGGATGGTTTTCTCCAACGTTGTTCCAATCGGCCTTCTACGTCTGCAAGGCCACCTCAGCCGCTGGTGCCATCGTCGCCAGCCTCATCACCGTCTAGCGGGAATGAGGGAGAAGGGCTGTTAGTTGGTGGTGCGCGGGTGGGTTTACCCAACCCTCCTACTTACCTGCCACTCGTGCACGTCCGCGAAGGACAAGGCTGTCTTCCAGGAGGGCCTCTCGGGGAAAGACCCCTTCGGCACCTGCTTCCCGTCGGAGCGGGGCTGTCCAGCCTTTAGCTGGGGTGGCTTCGGGTTCGGGCACCTCACATGTTGTATCTTCTTCTGTGGCTGCAGGACCTTCACAGCCGGACCTTGACTCGGGATCCTCCATGGAGGACAGCCTACCAGTTCCTGCCAGGAGATCTTTGGGCGGAAAACGTCGCCGCAAAAGATCTTCCCGGAAGCATGACAAACGCAGAAGGGGGGACTCTTCTTCCTCTTATACCGGTACGTCTTCTAGTTCTGACGATGAGGTGGTTGGCTCAATGGAACTTTACTGGGGTTTCGGCGAAACGGCTTCGGGGCTCCCGAGGTGGGCTTGGGAAAGGAGAGCCAATGCTCACCGGGCGAAGTACGGGGCAGTACAAGAGTGTAGGGACGGCGTGCTGGTACCAGACGTTAAGGTCTCTACCAACTCAGCCAGAGATATCATCCCAGGTTCACACCTGGCGACGAAGCTGCGGTCTAGGATATTGAACGGCCGTTATGTAGATATGTTTAAATTGGCCCCACCTTCCGAGGACCAGGAGAAAGGAAATTTCTCCAAAAAGCGCTCGGGTGCCCCTTTAATTGACAGAACATTCGAACACTGGCTTGATTGTTTCCAAGTCTTCGCCGGCGTAGTGGTGGCAGCTTATCCACGGAGATCTCTTCATTTGTTTGTTTATTTATCCATCGTTCGCTCCGCCTTCACCAAAGCTGGTGAAAAGGCGGCAATAAAATACGATGAGAATTTCAGGCGTCGGGCGGCCAGGATTCCGTCAGCTCGCTGGGATCGTAAGGATCTCGATGTGTGGACCACCCACGTGGCCCCATTCATCGACAAAAAAGTGCTGGAACAGCAGAAGTCCAAGCCGGCGGCTTTTAGAACTAGCCGCCGTATGCTATGCTGGGATTTTAATAAGGGCTCATGTCAGCGCCAAGGGTGTAAGTACGCCCACATTTGCGAGAGATGCGGTGGCGCGCATGCAGCTTCCGCTTGCTTTGGTGGCCGGCGGCCCTTTCGTGGAGGCAGAGGGGGTTCTCAGCAGAGCCCAAAACCAACCCCCTCTCCTGCAACTCCAGCACCAGGAAAGTAATGTATTGACATCCTTGGCTTACACTCCTATTCGCTTACAGGTCCTACAATTCTGGCTCCAGTCTTACCCCAACAGGGAGGCTGCGGTTTATTTGAGCAATGGTTTCTCTGTTGGCTTTAGGATTCCGGTAGCCATGACTCCCGTGGCACGGAATCCTGCTAACCAGAAATCAATTCGTGAGCTGCCTCAGGTCGCCCGCAAGAAAATAGCAAAGGAGGTGGCTATGCATCGCATGGCTGGTCCCTTTGACGCACCCCCCTTTCACAATTTGCATGTATCCCCATTGGGTATCGTGCCAAAAAAGGCCCCAGGTGAATTTCGTTTAATTCATAACCTATCACACCCCGAGGGTACGTCAGTTAATGACGTTATTCCAGCGGAGCTCTGCTCCGTGAAGTATGCTTCTCTTGATCAAGCGATCAAGATGATTCGGAAGTTCGGTCACGGCGCCTTATTGGCAAAATGTGATATTGAATCGGCATTTCGCCTTTTGCCAATCCATCCAGATGATTTTTGGCTGCTAGGTTTCCAGTTTGAGGGCAATTATTACTTTGACAAAGCTATGCCTATGGGCTGTTCAATAGCGTGTGCCGCTTTTGAATCTTTTAGCACATTTTTGGAATGGGCCCTGAAGTTTAACACTGGACTGGGTGGAGTCACGCATTATCTCGATGATTTTTTACTGGCTTCTGCGAACAATACCGGCGATTGCTTGGTGCTGTTGCAAGCCTTTGCCGACCTTACGCAAGAATTGGGGGTCCCGCTCGCTGCTGACAAGACAGAGGGTCCTTCGACCCAGCTCACTTACCTGGGTATCCTTTTGGATACGGTGGAGCAAACATCTAGCCTCCCTGCGGACAAGTTAGCAGCCTTGAGGAAGGTTATAGAGGAACTGCTTCCTCTGAGAAAAGTGTCTCTCAGGCAACTCCAGTCGCTTTTGGGGCACTTGAATTTCGCCTGCAGGGTGGTGGCTCCTGGGCGCCCCTTCTGTTCACGCCTAGCGCGTCTCACTGCTGGGTTGAAGTTTCCGCATCATCGGGTTCGCCTCTCCAGTGAGGTGAAGGCTGATCTTCGCATCTGGTTGGAATTCCTGGAGGAATTCAACGGAGTTTCATTATGGCAAGACACCTTGAACTTGCATAATGATTTCCAGGTGCAATCAGATGCCGCCGGTTCCTTAGGTTTCGGCCTTTATTGGAAAGGTCGCTGGTGTGCTCAGCGTTGGCCACCTGGGTGGCAGGGAGGCGAGATCACGCGTGACCTAACTTTTCTCGAGTTTTTTCCAATTGCAGTGGCAGTGCATTTGTGGGTCGAGGAGTTCAGGAACCGTCGTGTCTGCTTCTGGACTGATAACCAAGCAGTGGTGAATGTCCTGGCCAAATTGTCATCGCGCTCCCCCAGGGTCTCTGCCCTGTTGCGGGCCTTTGTGTTGCATTGTTTACGTTGTAATATAGTTTTTTCGGCACGTTTTATTCCTGGGGTGTCTAACGAAATTGCTGATGCTCTGTCCCGTTTTCAGATGGAGCGGTTCAGGTTCCTGGTTCCAGAGGCGCGGATACGTCCGGAATATTTCCCGGATCATCTCTGGAACCTTGGCAGCAATTAGTTTTTCAGGGAGTAGCGGCATCGGTTTCCCCTTCTACCCTGAGATCTTATAAAAAAGCTTGGGCAGATTTCCTGGCATTTATCCGCCAGCCAGACTGTATATCGTCTGGGGTCCCACCCACCTCTTCACAGGTGTTGAAATACTTGGCACATTTATTTCAATTGGGGCGTGCAGCCAGGACACTTAGAATGCAAGCAGCTGCTATAGCCTTTTTCTGTAAGACATATTTTGATAAGGACCCTTGCGCGAAGTTTGTGATTCGCAGGGCACTGGAAGGTTGGGGTAGAATTTGCCCCTCTCGGCCGGCTAACCGGCGCCCCATTTCTTTCGACTTACTGAGCAGGTTACGTAAAAAGCTCCGGGTGGTTTGTTGGTCAAGGTATGAGGCTCGCCTGTTCTCGGCCGCCTTTTCCATCGCATTTTTTGGAGCGTTGAGAGTGGGTGAGCTAGTAGTAGAAGATCTCGGAGATGGTCGTTCAAGGGGCCTTCTACTCCAGGACATACAGCTATCCCCTGCCGAATTGAGAATTACTATTAGGCATTCAAAGACGGATCAGGGGGGCAGGGGTGCCCTAATTCGTCTCCCTGCCACGGGGGAGGCGGGCCCTTGCTCGGTAAAAGATGTCAACAAATACCTGGCGTTGCGAACGCAAGGGGATGGGCCGCTGCTTCGGCATGAGAATGGGTTGCCATTATCTAGGCACCAATTTGCAAGGGTATTGCGTAAAGCTATTGTGGCCTGTGGTGGCACGGCTCGCGATTTTGCCCCCCATTCCTTTAGGATAGGGGCTGCCACGACGGCTGCTCATTGGGGCTTGTCAGCTGCCAGAATAAAGGACTTGGGTCGTTGGAAGTCGAATGCCTATAGGGGATATGTTCGTTAATGGTTTGGTATCTTACGCTATTTCTTTTGTTCGTTTTGTCCCAGGTCTAGCTACTGTGCGCATATGGATGGTGGGGCACAGCATCATCCACTGGGCTGGTGTCGCAGCACGGCAGTCGGGAATGGGTCCAGGTCTCGGTCTTCCTTCCCACATACGGTTGTCCTGGCTATCCAGAAGGGGAATGCGCTGGGCAGAGTTTTTGCCACGGATGCGGAGCCAGCTGCTCTTGGAAGGGCCGCCAGCTGCTATCGTGGTGCAGCTGGGGGAGAACGACCTGGTTTCAATGGACTGTTTCTCACTACGTGCTGCTATCCTGGGTGACCTGGAGACGCTGCGGGCAATGGTGCCCACAGCGAAATTGTTTTGGTCCAAGCTTTTGCAACGACGTGCCTGGGTGGGTAGTCGTTGCCCAGCAGCCATTGAAAGGGCTAGAAAACGCATCAATGCTGCTGTTTCCAAAAGGATTTTGGAGTTGGGTGGAGAGGTGATTTTTCATCCCGAAATCACCTTTCAAGCGGCAGCCCTTTTTAGGGCTGATGGGGTGCACCTGTCGGCTTCTGGGAATGAGGCTTGGATAGGTGCGGTGGTGGCCAAGCTGAGGTCTTGGCTGGGGCTGTGAGTGGTTGGCGGGGAGCTGAGGGCTCCATGGCGGTTAGGCATTGGTTAAATGGTGCTTGGAGGGGTAAGTGCCTACCCCTCCAAATGATGCGAATGGGAATTCCGTTAAAGGAAATCCAGGGGCTTGCCATTCTTTCGTCCTTGTCCCCGGAGTCGGACTTGGGCCGGGCAAGCCCCACCGGAACATGAGGGTGAGAGGTGTTAGTCTGATACCCAGCTTCATCCTCACCCAATACTTGTTTCCCACGCTGGCTTCCGTTGGTGTCCGGAAGGCCAGCTCTGTCCCTGAGGGCAAGGACAGATAGTCATAACCAATGCCTAAGCAACCACTCACGTATTTTGTATTTGAATAAAGTTGTGGCCAAAATTATGCCAAAAACCTTAAACAAAAATTGAAGTGTGAAGTGTGAGTTATTTGGTGGGTGGCTTGTGGGACTCAACACGCAAAGCGTGTTCTCCTTAACAGAGAGCACGTGTTGCGGTTGGGGAAACAGGCCACCCTACAGTGACTCGGCAAATTGTCAGCAACCCAGGCACTAAAAGGTTAATTGGGTTGCTGGGGAGTTCTAATTTGGCAATTTGGAGGAGGGGCCAGAGGCTATAAATACAGGGGCCAGACGAGGGAACGTCCTCCTGGCCGTTTTGAACCGGATCACCCGCCCTCCCGCCCTTTTATAGGGTGGTTTTGATCGCTTGACCTTGCTATGCCTGTCATGGGGTCATTCGCCTTTGAGCGGGGGCCTGGTAGGAATTTTGCCATTTGGCTGATTGGCTGGTGCCATTTGGTTTTCGCCTACTGCGTAGCAAATCGTCACAACTTGTAAGGTTGGCGGTTAGGCATTGGTTAAATGGTGCTTGGAGGGGTAAGTGCCTACCCCTCCAAATGATGCGAATGGGAATTCCGTTAAAGGAAATCCAGGGGCTTGCCATTCTTTCGTCCTTGTCCCCGGAGTCGGACTTGGGCCGGGCAAGCCCCACCGGAACATGAGGGTGAGAGGTGTTAGTCTGATACCCAGCTTCATCCTCACCCAATACTTGTTTCCCACGCTGGCTTCCGTTGGTGTCCGGAAGGCCAGCTCTGTCCCTGAGGGCAAGGACAGATAGTCATAACCAATGCCTAAGCAACCACTCACGTATTTTGTATTTGAATAAAGTTGTGGCCAAAATTATGCCAAAAACCTTAAACAAAAATTGAAGTGTGAAGTGTGAGTTATTTGGTGGGTGGCTTGTGGGACTCAACACGCAAAGATTACAAGCTTGGCAAAATAACATGATGAACCTCCCTAGGGAACTACATGCTAATGGTGGGATGGATGCACACTACATTCCAGGAAGCTCCATTAAGTCCTTCAGGGCAAAAGTGATGTTACCAGCCACAGAAGGGCAAGCACTAGGTTAAATCCAAGTGATGTTACCAGTGATTGACCCCATTAAAAGTTATGGCCATTATATGCCTCACAGCAAAGTTGCTTGACAAGTGTCAAAGGGACACAGTTACTTCTGATGTTATTTGGATCAGGGTCAATAATGAGCTACATTTCTGTTCCAGATAATGTGACACTTACAATACTTGATCCTCATGAGCAGCCTGAAGCACTTTTTCACATGGTTTGTCCACACACTTTCCTCCCACACCCATGAGTATTTAAAAGTGTACTAGTTTCTGGCACAAGTTATATTAAGATGGAGTTTGTTTCCAAAGGCCATTTGTGGAAATACAGGTTTAATACAAGGGAACACAGAAACTACCTCCAACATCTGCCCACCAAACCAATGGTGGGTCTGTCCTTTTTCCAACATGAAATACGGCACATATCTACAGCACAGTCCTGTGCATGTTTACTCAGAAGTATATTCTAGTGAACTGAACAAGACCTACTGCAATTAAATATTGTAGCCTTGACTTTATTTCAGCCTGTGTGTTAAGCGCATGGTATCAATGACAATAAAATATAATCACATCAGAGGGTGCTGAGAACTAACAAAAAAAAGAAGAAAATGTGGGTGGATGTGGAGACAAATATCTGGCATTGCAGAAAATTGTTCTTTTGATGTATCCACCTTTATCCTCAAGATTTGAGATTTTGCCAGAATGTAGCAGGTGCACTACAAGTTGTGGGGGAAATCATGTGGTTACGAATGTACACTGCAGGAAAATGTGGCTGTGTGTGCACGCCTGTGTTTTGTCCCCACATATAATCCCAAATTAACCTGAAAAGGTCTGAAATTAGGCCTCTTAACATTAGCAGTATTAAATTTTAATTTAGCTCCTCATTGTATAAATACACTGCTGGCAGTGTTATACAAATGCACAGCAGCACATTAGTACTCAATACAAGATCTAATTTAAAAGCAAAATGCTTTTTAAAAAAAGACTTCAAGTCAGCAACTTTTTGTGGAGGCAGGATCAGTTCACTTATGTAAATGTGGCATTTATACCACTTCATAAGACTGAAGTTTCTTTTCAGAGGCTTCTTAAGACTGCTGCTTCTCTTTTGTGTGCATCATGCATCCAAGAGTGAGCCTGGACTGGTACTGTACTTTTATCATAATATGGTGCCTGCAGTGCACTATTCCTTTCTTGTCTTGTCTTGCTTTACTGCATCTCTGCTTCTTTTGACTCCTTGCCATCACTTTGTTAGTTCATTTCAGAGCCAAATAAGTGCATTTAGCACATGGGGATAGGCTTTGCTAGATGCAGTCTGTTCACAACTCAGGATGCTTAATATAGGACAAAGCCTTGACTCCAACACTTTCTGGTACTCTATGAACCAAGCTCCATGTTATACTTAAAGCACAAAATAACCAGACACTGGCTGGCTCTACTCCCCTGCCATCTGCGTATGGATTGCCCTAACACAGGACTAGGGAACCTGTGGCCCCCCAGAAGTTGTTGGGCTACAATTCGCTTCTTCCCTGACCACTGGCTATGTTGGTTGGGGTTAATGAGAGTTGGAGTCCAACATATATTTAGCTGGTTAGTGAATTTATATACCACTTCACGTTTCAACATACATCTCTATGCAACTTACAATCCCACCAATATGGAATCAATAAAAGACATACAAAACACTTTCAAAACTGAACAATACTACAACTACTACTATTACTACAAATTCCACATTTTAAGTAACACAATTAAATGCACCTCCCTTCCAGTTTGGCAGTTCTGTAATTCTATGAAACAATGTAAAACAGTTAAGTACCACAAAAACAAATCATATACAAAATATAAAAACCTATTATGAACCACCAAAATGCAACTGAAAGCATCATAAAACTTTCATATATGTTACAAAAAGTACATAATACAATGACCCAAATCATTTATCTACATGTTCACACTACACAAAATTAATTTCAACACACAATGCTCACATACATAATTACTCAATTCCCTTACACCCACCATAGTCTAGCGACTCAATTCTCGCTTCAGTAAAACACTCCAGTGTTGAACATACTATAATAATGTCTTCCAAAATAATCCTTCCATACTACCTTTCCTGTGGCACCCTTCTGATCATGAAACATGCCCAGAGGCTGTGGGTTGCACCAGCTAGTGAAACTCCACAGTTACCTTTTTTTCTTTAATTAGTTATCGATGCAGGGCTTGAATATTATTGGGATCAAAGCAGACAGGGAGGGAGGTTTCATTCTTTTCCTCCCTAGCCTTGTGTAGATGTCGGGTTTGCAGCCACCAGTGTGCTAGTTCTCCTGACAATGGTGGTTATTTATATATATAGCGGCAGATATGCATAATCAAAGAGCAGGAAACCTGGCAAAGATAAGGAACCAGTAATCCTCTTTTTTTTCTCCTGGACTCCAGTTTTGATCAGCCACACAGCCAGCATAACAAATTGTTATTTGTTTAAGATCCATGACAGGCATGAGGCAGGAGTATTCTTTTAGAAATAAAAATGGTGTGAGGTACTTTTTCCTACAGAATGTGCCAAAGTGCATTATAAGAAGTTGGATCCAACCCATCGTATAAGGGTATGTGTACAGTCTAAAGACATCTGACGGCTAATTATATGACAGAGTATTGAAGGAAGGCTTGGAGAGGTCACATAATCCTATTTTGCTTTGGTCTTTCACCCCTCCCCTTGAATGGTAGAGGAAACCTCTAACTGATTGTTTCATTTTGTCAAACCACTTTTCATAATCATCCATAAGCAGAATAGAGATGGTGTTGTGCTATTGAGGCAAAAAGGGGAAAGAAAGAGAGAAACTAAGACAAAGGAGGGGGAAAGACAGATGGGATGGTGTAGGCTGCAATGAACAACAACAAACGCATCCAAAGTAACAATTACATATACTGATGAGGCGGATCTTCTGTCTCTTCAACCTGGCAAGTCAATGAAGGGAAAACATCTTCCTCCCTGGAGATGAGGAGTTGCTCGCCTTCTCCTTCTCATCAGGGACCACAAAAGCTATTACCATCTTTCTGGTGTCATTGTAATCATGCCCAGTGATATCATTATTCTGACTGCAAATGCTGTGACAGCATCTATAAATATGAAGTGACAGCCCCGTCCTTCTTCCTTTTTTCATTCATTTGGTTCCCACAACACTTTACAATACAGTGAACCCACTCTCATTTGTGAAATTCTGCAGGGTTGTTTCTTTTCCATTTAATTTTTAATCAGCTTTTTGTGGATTAGTAAAGAAAACCGAAAGGCCTGATCAACACGTCAACTGACAATTATAACTTGGCATGCCTTCGGCTAAAATGATTTAACCCCAGTGAAGTCAAACAGGGTGAATGAACTATAAATCCAAGCATTTCAGCTTAACTGGTTTACGCAGCTTTCCCTTCTTCTGCATGTGAGATGCAAATGCAAAAGAGTTGGCACAAATTATTTAGATTGTTCTCCCGAATATTTTAGTATCTATTCATGATGGTACTACTTGTAACATTGTTCCAAAATTCCATGCATATTTTGTTAGGTCCGCTCATGTAAGTTCGCAGAAAGCGACCTTGCAACTACTGGCCCTGCCCTTTAATTCCTATCAATCAACTAATGATGTCACCAGGAACACATCTGAGCCTATCCTGACGGGTGAACCTGAAAGTAAACCGGTTTAATAAATATACAGGTTAGGCCCCAAATATCTGAAAGACCGTCTCCATCCCTATAGACCTTTTCGGGTACTAAGATCTGCAGAATGGGCTCGCTTGGTAATTTGTGGCACAGAAGAGGTGAATCAAGTGAATCACAGGAGAAGTGCATCAAGTATCTTCATTGCACAGCTATTGCCATATGCTGAAAATGTACCTCTTTGCCTTTGAGACATTTAAGGCAATGTATTTTGTGGGACCCACCTCTTTTGCTGAATTTATATTGGGACAATTTTACATGTGTTATAAACTAATTTTTTTATTATTATTAAAAGAACCAATAATTGCATATTCTATTGTTATAACCCTCCCTGGGACCTTATGATGAAGGGCAACTAGTAAATCAAATCAAATCCCACAGCGCTCTTGCTGCAGTGCTAATTGAAACAGAAGATCAAGACTATTACCAAATATGAGAAGCAGGTGGAGCTTCTGGCCTAATTCCTTTCTCACCAATACTGTTGTATAACTCTACAGAGGCACAGTATAATTTGGAGAGACAGTCAGTGCAGTGTAGTGGTCAATGTGTTGGGCTAGGAGATCAGAGTTCGAATCCCCACTTAACCTTGAAGATCACTGGGTGACTCTGGGCCAGTCAAGATCCAACAGCATAACAACATCTATAGTGTGACAGGTTCCACATCCATGCCCCAGACAAAGCAATGGAGAAGCACATCTGTTGCCTAGAGATCTGTTCTGAATGTAGTTGCACATTATAAGCAGTCACGTCTAGCTTTTCTCCAACCTTCTTAGGGAAGAGCTTCTTAAATAGCAGCTAGGGCAGGTTACAGTCAGGAGCAGGTAAAGGGCAGGTCCTTCCAAACCATTATTCACTCAACATCACCCCCACAATGCTTTCCCCACAGCAGCAGAAACAATACAGGTCTGAGTATCTCTTCCTCTTCAAAGATTAATGCAGCTTGTAGAAGAATAATTTGCAATACAAAAAACAAAACAAAGCCAATTGGAGGCGAAAGAGTTAGGCAGCTACTCTGCTGAACTTAAGGTCACTACTTTTCATTAGAGGGGGAAAACCCACAAACATCAGTGTTACCCATAATGTGTGACTTGGCATTGAGCCAAAATTAAACAGACGATGTACTGATTATCAGCCACAGTTAGAGGGGAAATAATTGAAATATATTGTAAAGGAAGAAGCCTAGGCCATCAATTAATGGAACATGAAACATTGTGTGAAAAAAAATTGTTTGTCAGCCTGTGCCATACAGAATTGAAAAAATAAGGACAAAGAAGAGGGAACATCATTTTTAAACATTTTTTTTTTAAAAAAAGACATACAAGTCTGATAAAGCAGAATGAAATGAGGAGAAATCACCTTTGTGAAGAATAGTAAATATTTCTGATAGGAGTAGACTAGTGTTGAGAAAATGTTACTTTGAAGAGTCTTTGAAAATGTTGCTTTGAAACTCATAACAGCTCATCATTCCCACTGGGAAATTGTGCATGTGGTGGCCGTGAGGCAGGGTATGTATTTCAGCGGAGAGTCCATGGCAGAGGAGCCATCTAAGGTAACCACTTACAGTATGTCACCTGATGACAAAAGGACAGTAAGTGCAGGTGTGGGTGGGTGTCAGAGTGTTTGACCCAAAGAGTTGTCCCTGATGGCCCGTCTCAGACTCCACAAGCGTATATGTGAAATTAGAAGAAAAAATCACCCCAATGCACATCAGCCTATGTCTGCTTACACTGAATTGCATCTGCCACCTGTCCATTCACCCAATCTGAAGAGATTCCTTCAAAGCTCATCACAATCTTTTTTTGTTTTAGCCACCCTAAACAACTTAATATCAATTCAATTCATAAACTTTATCACGCTAGCCAAAGGCCATGGCATTGTTCACAGGGGGAACAAAAGGAAAAACAACAATAACCATAAAAACATTTTAAAAAAAATTAGCACTACCGGTGCAATAAACCACGACAAGTCTCCTAGAGATTATTTGTTGCATAAACTAGAATAGCAGAGAAATCTCAGGTAAAATATGCCAGCTTAACTGTCCGAATCCCCTTTGCAGTTGACTGCTATTTTATCTAGCTCTTTTCTCCTGATCTTTTTAGCTGCCAGCGCAAATAATGCTACTTTATAAGTTACAAAGTCATCAGTATCAGCAGCCATTTCACCCTTTCCACCCTGTTAGAGTATGTTCCATTCGTAAGCAGGGGTAATTTAATATCACCAACAAATTTGGCTACCTCACTGTTCACCTCTTATTCTAGATCATTTATGCAAAAGGCCTCTGTGCTGAACCGTTGGGACTCCACTTTCTACATACCTCCATCAAGAGAACTGTCAGTTTAATCCTATTCTTTGCTTCCAGCTAGTCCTGCTCCATAAGAGGACCTCTTCTACTCCTATGAAGCTTACTGTTTGGTAAGGAATATCATCAACTGCTTTTAGAAAGTCAACTGGACACAATGTCAATTGGATTGTCTATGCAGTCCCTTTGGGGGTACTCAAGAGTACGCAGTACCAGCACTGTTTCAGTATCATACTCTGATATTTAAATTGCAAACAGTTTATACTTGCAATTTAAATACCAGAGTAGCTACTTGTATGTGACTATTTCATCTGTTGCCAGAAAGTAGAGACTTCAATCACACACTAAAAAGTAAAAAACTTATCTCTGGCAAAAGGAAAGCAGGCATGGATTGGCACAGTGATATTTTTTATTCCACTCATATGACCTGCAAATGACTGCTTAAAATAAATAACAGTAGACAACAGTTAGCGCTTTTCACTCTATTTCTTTCTGTTCCTACCCCTACTTCTTTTAAAAAGAAACTGAATAGTCAAGAGAGAGAGAGAAATAGCAGGCAAGTAGCTGCTTTTTTATTATGATTGCAACAGCTCTTTTCCCTTAATTTTCTTTTCACAGCCTTTAGAATACTTCTGCTCCCAGTCTTTGCCATTCCTAGAGATCTCCTCAGGCATATGACTGCAATCATCTGGCACACCTCATACACCTTCAAACATTACTTTTTCTGGAGGGTCTTGAGGGAAATATTCTTTTTCTTATTCCACTTCAATCCAAATTGTCAACAGTGCCATATCGATTACAGACATCACAAAGACTAACCATGCAGTGAAATAAGGTAAGTGCCACAGGAATACCTCTCTGGCATGCTGTATTTACTGCTTCATAGCCAAGTCATCGAGAGAAGCCTCATGGTGAACCGTTTAGAGCTTGCTTCAGATATTTACAATGTTTCTACTCAGCAGGCTGGAAAAAGAAAAAGAAACCATTTCATCACTCTTTGTCTGTCTCTCTGTGTGTGCATGTGTTGTTGTTGTTTTTAAAAAGCTGCTATCTCTCACATGACACTTTCCAGTTTTGTTTTTAAAGTTTTTAATTTAAGATTTTGGAATTTTGAATTGCTTAGTGTTAGGAAGAAAGGTGTGGTGGAGAATTAAGAACCTGCATTCTCCTTTTACTAGTATTGTAAGATGCCCACTCCTAAGACGCAGACATGTTATACATGAATGGAAGTGGGGGGAGATGTGAATGAACTCATCATGTGAACACATCTTCTTCAGAAGCTATTGATGTTTAGATCTGAAGAAGTCAGTGAAGTTACAAGCTTTCATCCAGGGATGGGGAATCTACAGCCCTCCAGATGTGGTTGTACTACAGTTCCCATCATTCCTGACCATTGGCTATCTTGCCTGGTTATAAAGGGGGCTGAAGTTGAACAACATCTAGAAGACCACAGGCTCCTCAAAGACGGTTTAAATCCACGAACAAAAGGTTGTGGTTAGGGATGGACAATTCATTCAATGTTCCTTTTGCTCACTTTCTTATTTTTTCAATTTTAATGTCACTTCTCCACATTTCCACATCAGTTTGCTTTTTTTAAAAAAAGTGGTCATGAAAAATCCTCAGCATTTTTTGAAGATATCTCCTAAGATACACATTTTTAAATGCAATTTGCCCAATATAGCCACACACAAGGATCCAAAATGGATCTTCTAGAAAATGCATATTTCCCCCTCAATGGACCCCACCCCAACTACTGTTAAATCACAGATAATTCCTGTGTCCATTGACTGAGCCATTAAAACTATGGACCAAGTTATTTCTAGCACTACTACGGTACAAAAACATGGATTGACAACACATAACACCCAGTGATGCATTTTGCTTCAGGTAGTGCACAGGAAGCAGCTCACAGGTAACAGCAGTAGTCCTAGAATCACAATCTTTCAGCAGTCCAAAGTCTGGACCAAGAGGCAGCACAAGAAGCAGTCTAAGGTTCAAACATGGGGAGTTAAATTAATATCATAACCTATCAGGGAGCCAGTGTGAACCCAGCCACTGTATGAGGGCAGGATAAGGTGATGTTAAGAAGAGTAAGATAATTATTGTTTTATTCTATGACTGGGATTCTGTTTATAAATCTCCACCCTTTTTTCTTGTGTGAAATTCTGTTAGCTCCAGATCTTCCCCTTCCCTCTCTTTTGGTAGTATCTTCATGAGATTTAACCTCTCCATTTAAAGCCATGAGAACCATTTTTGCATGATTGATTGGTGTAATTAGGCGTCTAGAGGAGTGGCGGCAATGCCTTGTTGCTTCCAAGGAGGAGAGGTCTGGGCTTTTGAATGCTGCCTGCCAGGACTGGGTGACAATGGATTTGCCATGGGTAAGACAGGCTTGACCTCTCAAGAAGGTAGTGAACAATGTGTCACTAAAAGTGCAAACCTGCTGACTGTCAACTACTCTGCTGTCTCTACTAGTCGTAAGGAATCGTAAAGCCTAAGAAGAGCTAAACATAACACACACAGAGAGAAATAATGGGACACTGTCCATTAATATAAAGATGAGATAAAGTGTTTTGGATAATGTGGCCTGGGCAAATGGCTCTGCAGAAATGCGTCCAAAATTGTGAACTTCCTAGATGAAGAGATCCTAAAAGAAAAGCCAATCATTTCATAGCATTGAAGCTGAACACAAAATGGTGGAACAGTTGCATTCTTTCACATAATCTCTTTGGGGGATGAAAGACTTCTATTGCAACATTTACAGTGCCAAATCATTTTTGTTAAGTCACAAGAACCAAATCAATTATCTTGGCACTTTAACACACTTGGTTATTTGCAACAACAGACAATCCCTTGGTTTTCTTCATTATAGGCAGCATACAGCCATATTCACTTGTGCCAGAGTCTCTGGATAGGTTATTATGGAACTGGTGGAGATGAATATGTTTGTTCCAACAAAGAGTTTGATGTGCCCAAACACAGGGCTGGTACATCCATTGCACAAATGAGTAATTTGTCCCTAATATGACCAGAACAGCCATGCTGTGTTTATTTCTCTCAACACCTGGAAGTTTAGTGGAAGTTTCTAATGGCTACTAATGCTGCCTGTCAGAGGTAGGAGATGTATCAGAAAGACAGTAAGAAAAATAAGGTAGGAAAGGGAGAGTAGTGCAACAACAGAGCTAACAAAGGGAAGAAAAGTTGTACAGGCCACATAATTAGGGTCTGCAAAGACTTCAGCAATACAGGCCTAGCTCAGAGTATTCATTCAATGTCTATTTTTAGTTGAGCATTATATATATTTTTCCAAATATTATTAAGGAAGTTGGTGAATGTTGCTGAACAGTCAGCCAGCTGTGTCTGAATCCTTAGACATCCCCCTCCATGCACCTTCTGACTCCATGGAGCAAACCTCTGATTCGGGCCATAGTCATAATTAATTTGCATTCAAAGCATTGGGATAGGACTTTGTTATGATGAAGTCTAATCCTACTTAGTCATAACCATCTTGGGCTAGATTGCAATCTATACCTATTAAATTATAATATTAATCTTGCAATTTGCAGGTAAGAAAAGAAAGGTTAGTTGGTCCCTTTTAAAATAATACATTTAAAATACATATTATTCGAAGGATGAAGACTGATTAAATGTTTTCAGACCACTGAGCTCTATTTCAAAGTGCCTTTGTCACACTTAAGGCAAACAAACATTTCATTTTCAAAGTCAAAGTCTACCAGAAAAAAGCCTGCATCTTTAGGGAATCTCTGCACATTACTCCTTGGCCGGTGATTGCAATTTCACACACACAAAAACCCTCTCCCCACTCCCAAGACCCTAGGACAATTTGCCACTTTTAAAAGGTCTCTCTGATTTTTAAAAATTAAGGTAATAAATGAACCTATCTTGGTATAAAGTTACAATGAGTACTTAAAAAGAAAATCAAAACTGAGCAGCCAACATAAAACATAATGAAAAGGCAAGATTGATGGGTGTATGGTGTTCAATTCACAGATGCGCACACCTGTCATTTGCAAAACTGAGAGGAGCCCAAGCTCATTCCAGAGTTGAGGGACTAACTGTAAGTTCATGTCTTCACTCTCTTTCCTGCTTGGAAGGAAAGAGCCAATGGAAATAGCTATGGATCCTGATGAAACAGCAGCTAACAAAGTGTGTGTTTTCATCACACGCTTTGCCCATTAGGTATTAATATATTTGATAAAGAGAAAATAAAAATAAATAAAACCCTGCCTTCTTTATGTGAATGACAATATGGTAGCTTTAAAAAAAAAAAAAATCCCTGCCAAAAACGTCTATATCACAGCTGCCCAGAGAGCATAACAAGGAGAATATTAGCAATGTCCAGATGCACATAAATCTACAGGGATACCTCTTGCCAACAGCAAAAAATGAAAGGGATGACAGTGTCAATCACATCCAATAGTCTATGTTAATGCTTTTCAAACAGGCCTTTCACAGCGGAAAATGGGGCTCATTAATAATGTATGGTCCAGTCGGAAGAAGGAGAGGAATGTGGTCGGAGAGAATGCATTGTTCCTTATCCAGAGACTCTTCCTAACAATGCCAAGCCCATTGCTGAAGGACATTTTTTTTCTTTTCTTTTTTCTTTTGGTCTTTAGGACTGCACTGAAACAATTTCAAACCTATTATCCTAATTGGCCCTTTAGTTTGTAGGCGCATGTTGCAAATGTTGCACTTTTAAGAGCCATTCTTTATTTCCCCCTCCTCTCCACTTCTCTCCGTCCGTCCGCCCCCTCCCTCTCTGACAGGCATCCCCCCCCCCCACTGTATGAGTAACTTACCAAGCTTTCAAAACTGCCGGGTGGGTGATAATGCAGAACAGGGCATCTTTCTCTCCCCCCCTCCCTCTCCATCACCTCCTCTCTGTTATTTGAGCAGCTGTCAAGAAGGTGGCTTGTGGGTTTGCAGGTATGTATTTTGAAGCCAGCAGATTGGAAGCTCACACAGGAGAACGAAGAGAAAGGAAAGGCTTAGGATGTCAAAATATATTTCCCTCCTGGCATGGAGAATCATCTCCCAGCGATTTGGTCAAAAGCACCTAATTGCTTCAAACAAGTCCATTAGTGTTGCCTCCTGGACCATCTGGAGTCTAAAATTGCTTTGTTTAAGAAAAAAAATCATCTTGCCTGCACCTGTACTTACTATGAAATATGTTCTCATTTGTATTTAGCCAGGTGCCGGTTTGGAGTGTGGAAGTAGGGACTGGTAAGAAATAATTGTTTCTTCTTATATACAAGTGAGAGGACATACCGGTAAATATAAAGTGAAGACACTTTTTGTGTCTCATTGGCATGACATTTGACTCATTTGGAGATGAGGACTTGGTTTGGGGGTACGGATTTTTCTGAAATGAAAAACAGTGAGTAAGGTTTGGCACTGTGCGATGTGAGCTCTGTCCAAATTATTTAGTCTATCATTTCAATCCACAGGACCCTGAATTGTCATTGTGTGTCAACTAGGGAGAGGACAGCAGATGCAAGGTGCACAGTTTTTTTATTCTATCAGAAACCAGACGTTTTGGCAAGCCTTGGCAGGAACAAATGGTTGGATAGATATTCCATCTCATGTGGTGGCATTGGAGAGATGTATACCTGCCAGCTCAACTTCTGGTTGGGAAGATGATGTTACAGGATGCTTTATCTTGCCATCCCCTGGGAATGTCATTTCCCCTCCCTCTCAAATCCTATGACTTTCAAGGTCCTTTTTCTAGTAGCGATTCACCACAGCTGGGAGCCAATTCAGATGTAGAATTACTGGCAATAATGTGGGATGGCCTTTCATTGGGAAGCAGTGATATTATACGTAGTTAATCAACTGCAGTAAATGAGATTCCATCTGTAGATACCATTTGTTGTTGTTGTTTAGTTGTTTAGTCGTGTCTGACTCTTCGTGACCCCATGGACCAAAGCACGCCATGAATTAATTAATAAACATCAGTGATAACATTCAATTCTCATGAGTAGGTGTTGCATTCAGGCAAATGTACCCTTTCAAGCTATTGTTCAGTTTGCATGATACCACACATGTGATAATTGCTATTTACAGTGACATAAGCATACGATGAAAAGCCCTAGAATACAGTTGTTTCATCGTTATTGTGAAGTTAATAAAGGGGTTCCTCATTTGAAAGACCATGGAGAAAACTCTTCTATCAACAAGCTAGGTATTTTCTCTCCTACAAGTTAATCTTTGGAATGAAGGACTACTTTGAAATTCTGAAAAATCATTTCTCTAATCAGGCCAGGCACATTCAAAACCAGTGAACAGCATAGCAGTTTAAACTGAGAGACCATCCAGGGGCTTCCTTTCAGGAAACCCTTCATTCTCAGAAAATCATTCTCAGTGTGGCAAAATCACAGTGCATTCTGGCTCCTTCCCAGCAGTGGCGGAGCAACATGCTGCAGCCCCAGGAGCGGAAAACAGGCTGGGGCGTGGCTGGCGTGTCGCCCACGGGGGCGTGCCACGTGTCCCAAGGTTGCTCAGCATGCAGCATGCGTCCCAGGAGGGCGTGGCGTGCATCCTGGGAGGGAGTGGCCACGATGGCACCCTTTCCCCAAATGGTACCCAGTGCAGCATGCTCCCCCCACCCCCCTTCATATGCCAGTGCTTCCCAGAGGCGTCAGCTTGGGCCCCAGATCGTGGGTACCTAGTGCTGCATGCTGCAATGTGAGGTGATGACATCACAATGCAGTGCGACATGATAACCTGATGATGTTACACCATAGTGCAATGTGATGACACCATGGCATGATGCACAATGATGATGCTCTCCACTGCCACTTCTAGGCTTCCAGGCGGGGGCAGGGGACCATGGGTACATGTCCGCGGCCACAGTGAGCCCCAATGGAAGCCCCGCAGTGGAGGCCCAGCTCAGTCATTGCCATGGCAACAGAGAGCCAGAGGTAGGGCAATGGGCAACAGGCAATGGATGCAGGCCAGGCTCCCACAGTTACAATTTTGTATGTGCCTAGGCACCAGGGCCCCCTGCAGTTGGCGCCAGTGCCCCTTCATGTGTCTTGCAAGTTCTGACATAAAACTTGAAGAATATTTTACTCTGGTTATTTTATACAGAATTTTAAACACCAGTTTTTCCTGGCCACATACATACAATAAGCTCAGAGAGGTGTTAAAAAATTCAGCTGCAAAGTAAGCATAAGCAGGAAATCAGAAATAGACTTGTTTAGGTGCATTTTGCACAAACACTTCCGAGTGTTCTACCTGAAATAAAATCGGACTTTAGAAAGACAAGTGAACATGCTTTGAATTAATACTTCTGGCGTGGATTTTTAAGTCTTTAAAAACACACATTTAGGAAGTTCAAGCAGTAGCATAAAAAAAAGTGTTTGTCTGGGTTCTGGTGAGGGTAAACCCTCAGTGGAGTCTGAAGGAAACAAGTCAGATAGGAGTCTGAATTACTGCTAAATAGGAAGCTGTCTTATACTAAGTTAGACCACTGGTCCAATTATGTAAGGATTGTCCACACTGACTGCCAGTCAGTCAACAACAGTGATAACCTGCAGCAGGATTGTTTTAATTGTATTTTAATTTGAATCCCCATGAATATTCATACACCTAGACAAGACTTAACTCCTTGGCACACAGCTTTTAAAAGAAAACCCTCCTGTAGAATTATGTGGATTCCCTCCTCTGCTCCAACCTGCATTTTCCTGGCTTTGTTAGCTCAGGGAAAGAAATTTAACTTGATGCTACATTTCCTCCCAAAGGAGGCGGAGGTATTTGTTTTCCCTGGTACCTGGCTGCCTGAGACAGCAATACCTCAGGTTGCGAGACAGTCTGTGCTGATGGTCCCAACTAATCATAGTTATGTCCAGCAATAACCAGACTATAAAATTGTGTTTAATGTCCCCTGCTGTTGTTTCTAAGCAGCAGCTTCAATTTTGCCATAGCACTGTGGACCGCTTTCTCTAAAAGGTAAAATGAGTTTAGCAGTTTGACTTCAGCTTTGGAAATACTTTTCTGACAAATTGCTGGAAGTATTCTGGAGAAACAAATGTATTGTGTCAGATGCCTTGATCAGTTGTGTTGACAGACTGAATCCTGTCAAATCCATGATTACCACATTGCCCCCATAAGAACATAACAGGAGCTCTGCGCTGACAGACCAAAAGCCCATCTATTCCACCATTATGTTCTCACAGTGGCTAATGAGGTGCCTTTGGGAAGCCCATAAGCAGGACAGGAGATCAATGGCCTTCTCCCACTTGTGATTCCCAGAAATTAGAATTCAGAGGCTTACCATACTGACGGTAGCACTAATAGCCATTGATAATATTTATCCTTCATGAATTTGTCTAATTCCTTTTTGAAGCCATCCAAGTTAGTGACCATCATCACAACTTGTGGAAACAGAGGCGGATTTAGGGGAGTGTGATCAGATTGAGAGACTCAAAGATGCCACAGGCAACACCACAACTATGACATAGAATGAAAGGTGGGAGGTGGGGCCACCGAATTTTGGTGTCTCACAAGGTGTGACTGAAATTTGAGACCCCTAGGACCTCTACTGATGGCAGTGTATTCTGTAGTTTTAAAAAACACAGTCTGTGTTGCCTCTTCCAACCTTCAGCTTCATTGGAGTGAACCTGGTTTCTAATATTATGAAAGAGGGAGGAAAACCTTTCTCTGTCCACATTTTGTGTACCATGACTAATTTTAAGAACCTCCATCATGTCTCCCCTACTCACCCTTTTTCTAAGCTGAAAAGGTCCACGTCATCCAATCCTTCTGATGCTGAAGGCCATCTTCATAAGAGGCATAAGGTGAAATACACTGGCACCGAATCCACTTTAGGATAATGCTTGTATATTGATTACATACTTTTGCATCCTCCTTAAATAAAATTAAAACCTTTTCATCATGGTGAATTATGACCCCCGCACTCCAAGTGTGATTAGGTTTGAAATTACTATCAGTTGCTTCTCAAATTTGTCTGCAAGAATTCTGTCCACTTCTCATGTTACATTTCAAAGGCCTTAATGCCCTTTTATGTGTCACCACAGATAAGCAGAAATTCACCGGGGAAATGAATGCACATTTCTTCCCACTCCTGGCTGGCAACATTTCGACTTGGTAGGGCTGTAAAGTTTAACCTTGCTGTTTTCATCACAAGTACAACACTTATTTAAGAAAGTGTGCCATTACACACATACAGAGTGCCATTGTCTCCTCATGAAAAAACACATCTATGGATAGAATAAGATTTAAAGAAAAAGAAAAAGAAATTAAGCCATACCAATGGAAACTGCTCTGAATATCCTCCAGAACAGATGTATTGATTCCGAAAGGATACCAGAAACTGGTATACCACCGATGGCTGTATCCTCTGGTTGGATTGACCTCATGATAACAGGAGGGAGCAGGAATCTGCACAACTGAGGCTAAGTAGCTAGCAGTCCAACAATATAAAATTTTTACTTCTGTTTGTTGTTGTTGTTGGCCTGGAGACGCATGGAGGGGACCTCTTTGCCATAGCAATACTTTTGGATTGGGATTGGTTGAGTAGTACAGAGAGCTGACTGGACAGAGAACAGAAAATTGACCCAACTGTCTCCATGAGCCTCTCTAACTTCAAATTGAGATTGAACTTGAGAGTCATTCTTTCCTAATTGTCCTTGTTCTTTGAACCAAATCCCTAAACTGTTTTCTTTAAATAGTGTGTGTACCTGTGTGTCTGTGCGTGTATGTGAGAGAGAGAGAGGATTCAAGAACACTATGGAGTGGTTTGTAAGAATGTGTTTTCAGGTGACGGAAAATAGGGGCCTGTAATATCAAAGCCTATACGTTTACAATTTTTGTAGGATAATTAATGCATGTTTATGTGTGCAAGCATATGGATGTGCTCACATCTGTGAATAATATATAGGTAGATGCAAAGTTTGTGAGCATTTACAGGCACTCTCAGCCCCCCCACACACACTTATGCACATCCCACTTGCGTGCAAGCATGTTTACACGGGTCACTGCAACAATCTAAATAAAATAACCACCAAAAATATATACAAAATAGCAAAGTCACAAAGTAGCTGATAGTGGTCTTCCTACATGATGAATCAACCAAAATCTGATGGTGGTTGACTACCCGTTCAGTGTCTTTCATTTCAGTCATTATCCTCCCTTTGCTATGGCAGGGAAAACAAACAAAACACCATGCTTAGTTCATCAATCCACTGGTGGTCCTCCCTCCCCTTATGCTACTACAGGACCTTGACAATCCAGTTTCACAACACAGGAGCCCCAAAATGTCACTATCAAGTCTCAGGTGCTGTATTTAATGGAAATAAACTGAATAATTTAATGACCAGCTAATGTAGTGACTTAGACCGGGTCTATTATTGTTCACATTTACAATGCTCTTCCAGGATGTGGAAATGAAAACTGATATCTTGTAAGCTACAGAGCTTTAGGGACCTAAACAAATGTATATTCCCGGAACCTTTGTCCACAGAGTATGATTTACAAGCAAGTGGATAAAGATGGCCAACATCTGCTGCTAAATTACAGACTTAATGAGACTTCATGAGTGTTTTGATATGTGATTACATTTCATTCCCACAAATTAGGCATGTGTTTGACCAAGACATCACTTATGCAAGCCCAGGAATGAAGGATAAAGAATTCCAGGGTTTAAGGTTAGTCCAGATCAACAATTATTAGGAATGCAGTGACAGATTCTAATTTCAGAATCCATACAAAATGCATGCCATTCATCAAGTATTAGCAGAAGTTTGAACTAGCTACACGCTGAATCATCAACACGCTTATTTCCGACTTTTTGGTCTCAAAAAACTGCAGTTGAAATTTGCCAGGACATTTTCCTAAGAAATTTGCCAGGGCCTTTTTCTCTTCCTATCTTTCTCTCATACCATTGAACAGGAAGAATTTTCCCCTAATATTCCCCTTCTGCTTCTTTTTCTTTTTTGTAGTAGTCACCATTTCCTTCACACAATGCCTCAGAATGATGCTAGGATGATGGAGGATACAAAATGGTGGCTAGGCCTGCCCACACAGTTGTTGATGCTGCAGGGCAGCAGCAGCCACAATGGCAAAAAAACCCAACAACTGAGCAGGCTGTTGCACTGAAGTCCTTCTGAACGTGGTCCAAAAGCACTGTTTCAAAAACACCATAATAGGGCACCAAGTGATCCATGAGATTGACAGTGGGGTGGGCTTGGGGAGTTTGTAACTGTGCACAGTTGTAGCACAATGTGGTGTGACGATGCTGCTTTAGTATAGTGGAATGGGTGGATGTTTCTCCAAGGACTCACATTAAGTATTAACATCTCTGTCTTTCATCCCTACACTGAACAGAGCAGCTGCAATATAATAGAGATAAGGCAAAAAACAGCTGATCAAATGTAGGGTCTGTGTTAAAATGAGATCCCTCCCCCCCCCCACTGTTCAACTATTTATGCTGTTACGGAAGCACTTATAGCCCAAACTAGCCCAAAATTGGTACATAATAAGTGTAATGAAATGCAACAGTCCCTTCTACTCTGATCTTGTCGAGGAAGCCAATCGGTTTTATATCCACCAGCTGAGTTGAATGCAAAGGCATTTACAGCCATAATTTCTTCCTACGTACTGTACAATGGAACGTCATTTAGAAACCCAATAGCCAGGAAAACACACCAGAGGAACTTAATAGGGAAAGCCGTTTGCACTTTAACTATTGCACTATACCTTACAGAAAGATAATTAAGCTGAAACCACCAGCTTCTTAACACAATATAAAGAACATTGAGTGGGCTATGAGCCACAGTGGGTTAGAGGGTTTTTTTTAAGAAAAAAGAAAAAAACCTCACTGCTGCAGTTTCCTTCAGTATAAGCATTAAGTGAAGATGACTTGCTGAAAGCGTTACCTTAGAAGAATGTTTGAAAATGTTTGTTTCCGTTGTTTCAAGATGGTTTTTTTTAAGCAGTTGACTAAGGAGTGCGTTAGGTCAGAACAGCCACTTAAAATGGTGACTCACACCTCCACTTTAAGAAAAATATATATACTTTGTATTTTGCATATGTGTGTGCGCGCACACACACACACACACACACACACACAGAGTCTTGAATAATGGTGTCGAAAGCCAGTCATGCAATATTGAAGATAATGAGGTGCATGTATGCTGCCCTCACAATGCCAGGGGAAAAATGGCAGCAGGAAACAGTGTGGCAGTGGTATCCTTATGGGTCTGCCAATGAGTGGGTGGGCAGTGGCAATGGCTTGCTTCCCTTCAGCTAGGAGCTCAAAGGGGAACTCAAATTGGCTTGGAAGGACCCAATTCCATCACCCCACCCCATCCACATAAAGGACCATGTCCTCTTGCTCACCATCTTTACAAAACTTCCAGCAGGCAATAGGGTTTGACATGGATCAAGCGCAGCTCTGTGACTCAGGTTCAGGGAAGAGGTGGGTAGGAGAGACATGGAACTGGTGAAGGAAGACAGGAAAGGAAATGTTTCAAGGGTAATATCTGGGGGAATGAAGGTGAGTGGAATGAGATTATAGATGAGAGGCAGGAAAAGGGAAACAAACAGGAGCAGATAGAGAAAAGGCAATGGGAGAAGAGCAAAGGTCTTTGCTTCCCCAATTTGCTCGTTATTCCCATACCATCTGAGCTCATTTTCACCACCTCCTAAAAGTACTCTTTAAAAAAAGGAAATTAGCTGTGTATGTTGGATTTTGGTGTGGTGGTGGTATTTTCCCTCCTATAGCATGCAACACACCACAGTACAGGGAGTTTTCTTGTTTGTTGGACCCCATTTGCATTATATCCAGGCATGCACACAGCCAAAGAAATCATTAAGCATTACTGGAAATGAGAAAAAGGCATTTCCCTGTATTGATTATGTAATTCATCTTATAAGGTGGGGGAAAGGGAAGTTGCAGGGCATCATATGTGATTTAAGTAGCTGGAAAGGTTAGACAAATCATGAGCAGGAATTCATTAACTTCTTTGAACAATGAGTGTTCCAAGCAAGAAAATCAAAGGAGATATTAGACACAAAGAAACTATTTGCCTTGGCAGTGCAAGTAAAGCGACAAAGATAATTCTCAAAGCCAATGGTAATGATGCTTTCTTCGGAAATGAACTGGATGCTATCTTCAACAGAAGGCACACAGTGCTGATTTCTTCTTTAGTTAAAAGAGGAGGGGGAGGAGAACAAATGTTAGCAAAAAACCCAAATACATTTTTAGCATCATTCCAGGCTCTGGAGATATGTATTAAAGTTCTGTTTAGGTTTAGGCAGTACACAAAAGGGGTTTGGGGGACTTAGTGAAAGACGAACAGCCAGTGTTACAGTTGAAACTAATTAAGATAAAGATGGTCTGAAAACAGGTCTTATAAATATTCTTTTGGCCTTTGATATGCCAGTGGCTGGGACAAAATATGTCACTTTCTGGCATAGCTTTAATTGAAATATTTGGCCATTACCCACAAAGACATGAAAGAGCCTCAGAAATGCAAGGGTCTCGGTTCCAACACATACCCAGCATACCTATTTTATTTTATTTTATTTTATTTTATTTTATTTTATTTTATTTTATTTTATTTTATTTTATTATTTTAGTGAGTGTTAAGCAGATTTACTCCTTAGCTGTGGCACTTCAGTGGATGATTATGACATCAAAGTGTGACAGACAGTGATTATGTTCTGCAGGGGGAGAAGGAGGATAAAAACAGACAATTAATTCCCATTGCTTAAAGGGACATTATCTTGGGATTGTGCTTTTTTTAAAAAAAAATAATATTCTGAATCCTTAAAAAAAATGAAGAAGAAGTAATTTATCTGTCCTGCCTTGTTTCAAGATTTTTAGAATTAAGCTTCTTTCTTCTGGAAATGACTTTTAATTTGTCTTTTGACTTCAGGTTTTTTTTTATGTAATGAATTTTGTTTTTCTCTTTCAGAACTTTACTTAAATCAGCCCCTGGAATATTTTTCATTCAGGGATTTCAGCACTTTGTGCTTTTCTGCATATCTATCACTTGCTTTCCTTTTACTTAGTCCGTGTACAATTCTGTCCTCCTTCATATGATCTTTCTAGAAGAAATCTATAGCCATTTTATTAAAAGAAATCAGATATTATTTTATTAATTTAAAACTTTTCTTTTATGCTCTTCATTGCAAAATGCATTTCCTGAGAAATGAACATCAAATCTGGATATATAATACAAGTAGCAAAAACAAGGCAGGTAATCACTACCAGTGAACTAAATGAACATTGACACTGGCACACTAAATTCTTCCCAAAGCCTATGCAAATAACTTTGTCTTCAGCTGGTTTCAAAGGGTTAAAAGTGTAGGTGCCAGCCATTATTTCAAAGGACATGCAGTTCCAGAGTTAGGGTGCCACCACTGAGAAGGCTATCCTTCACATTAATGTATTGTCAGTCTTGGCAGAGCTATAAAAACTGGACAATCTTTTGTTTTGTTTTGTTTTGTTTTGTTTTGTTTTGTTTTGTTTTGTTTTGTTTTGTTTTGTTTTGTTTTTAAGGCATACTCTCTGGTATCCAAGCCCAAAACTGTTTAGACCTTTCTGCGTCAACACAAATACCATGAAGCAGGCTCAGTAACATATACACAGCCACTGCAGTTCTTTCAGAACTGGTGTAATATGTTCATGGCAGACACCCCTCAGAGAAACCTAGCTAGCTGCCACATTCTGCACTAGTTGTAGCTTCCAAGCTGACTTCAAGGGCAACCCCATGCGGAATGGATTACAATAGTCCAGTCTTGAGGTTACCAATGAAGAAATCATTGCATCAACATTCTACCTGTCCAGGAACAATTGTACCTGGCAAACCAGCTGGACTGTTTATAGGCTTTCCTTGCCATGGATGCCTCTTGAAACTCCAGTGACAATGCTGGCTCTATGAGCAGCCACATACTGTAGATGTTCCTTCAGAGGAAGTGCAAGCCCATTCACAACAGTTAACCTTTCCATTCCTGGATCTGGGAAACCTCTTCCTTATCAGGATTCAGCTTCAACCTTTTGGCTCTCATCCAGGCCACTACTGAATCTAAGCACTAGTCCAAGAAGAACATTTTATAAAGCGATAGATATAGTTAGTGACAATGGTTTCAGGCCAGAGTAATCCATCCACAAATAGAAAGATTCCTTATGTTTGTAAAAGCGTACTGCAATCTAGCAGAACCACCCTCTCACAGAACAGGGAGAGGAATTGATTTCTTATTTTTCTGTCTGCCTTCAATCTGCCCTATGCCATGTCTCACACTGTTCCAGAGAATTCTTCCAACCCACCAGACAACATTTTCTGGGCTGCAGGTAAAATCAAGACTCTTCACTGTGTAGAACTGTAATCACAGAATCTCTGTATTCAATGCATAATGTACATCTAAGTAACAAATGAAATTCTGAGTCAGGTTGTTGTGGCTCACAAAAATATTAATACCAATTCTGTTTATCCAGTGTCTCCCCAAGCTACCATCACTTTTTAAGAAATAACAAATGCAATCTTACAATTAAACAATGCCAAATGTTAAATTGAAAGCATTTATTTGGTTTTTAATCAGATAATACATTCACTGTCCCATAATAGGTACAACTTTAACTTGGGGAATTTCCTTGGAGGAACAGCCTTGTTCTGATGCCATTTATATGACTACTGAGTGCTAGACATCAAACATGTACAGTTTACAAACATGTAAACATTTATCTTTATTTATCTTTGGGCCAAATTGAAAAGAGAGAAATAGGAATACAATAAGCCTCCAATATTAAATTCTCTCTAATGGTAGAAAGAGGTGGGTGGGAAGATTTATTTAAAAGAAAACCCAGAACTTTGCACAATTGTATCATAAGTAACTATTGTATGCAACATGCAGGTTTTCATCCATTATAGCTAAATGAATGGATGAAAAATGTGCTAATTGTTTTCGGCAGAGTTTTTACAGATGTCTTTAACTAGAGCAATCTTTATATAGAAGAAAAAGAACCATCAACAGTAGCACCTGATATAGCTACCACAAGGGATTATTTTTATCATTTTTGTGTTGACGTTTTCATGTTTTTCAGAAAGACACAATCTTCAAAGAAGATTGGACTTAGGCAGGAAAGAGGAACTATTGATCATTGTCTTGTGCTTGATCATTTGATCCCTAAATATGCCTCTGGCTCTAAAAAGTTTTTATTCTCAGCTCTTGTTGACTTATCGCCGGCTTTTGATTCTGTATATCATGATCAGTTATGGGCAAAATGGCAATCTAACATTGACAGGTGTCTCCTGATTCATATTAGGGGCTTGTACAAGACGGGTCCCAATGCTCAACTTACAAAGGAGATTTCTGTTACAAGAGGTGTTTGCTAATTGTCTATTTGGTTTCTAGATAACAACGCTATTGAGGCGCTCCTGGACAATACAAATTGGGCAGAGATAATCCTGGATGAAAGACAATTTTGTTATGAATGTAAGGAATCATGTAGCTGAAATACAAATCACAGCGTTTCACATGCAGGAAAGGAGGCACTCATATATCCTCAGTGGTTCCAACTAGAGATGTCCCATTTAGGCACACATTTTTTCCACTGTTTTTTTTCCATTCTATTTCATTTGCACACCAATCAGCTGCTTTAAAAAACTGCACTTATAAACCTATGCATGTTTGATATTTGCAAGTGTAGTTCTTTAAATATATGCATTTTCATGCACTGTAATGCATTTTGTGCATTTTTGAAGCAAGAATCACATACAGTGTACACCAGTATGATATTCAATAGATTATTGTGCTGTGTTCCACACATTCATTCAGTGGGAGGGTACTGACTTCCTATGTTAGCAGAGATTTCTGAGATAATCTAATCACAATCTCATCACTTCTCTGTTCTGCAATAAATAGGGGGAGAGAAAAAAAAAGAATTTAAAAACTCCACTACGCCATCCAAAACTTTTTGGAGAGGTAAAGCAGGCCCTGGGAAATCAGTTGCAGCTAATGAACCATGATGTGGAGATGTCTTATATCTATTCTGCATATTTATATTTAAGAAGTAAATTCTGTAGAAATTCAGGTTTATTTTATTTTCTTATTTGCAATGGGCTGACCCAACACCTGACACTCTTGTGGATCAGCACATAATTCCTAGTCAGATTATTCAGTAGATGTTGCAATGATTTTTTGTGCAAAAACAACTGTACCAAAAATGTATATTACATTAAAGACACATAAATATGTATTTTACTGGTGAGTGAATTGAAAAATGTGCATGGTATGTAAAAAGTGTGTGTGATATATTGAAAGTGTGCACAAAATGCATACAACAAGATGGAATGGGACAGAAGGGAATGCAAAGGGATGGACCAGGATGTAATAACAGAACAAGATGGAAGAGACATTTTACTAAGTTTCTGAAATACTGAAATGAAATGGAATTAGCTGCTCAACCCATCCCTATTGATATTGCACAATTAAAGAGGAGGTAGATAAGTTATGGAAAATTCAATGGAAGCCAAAGTGCTTCTTAAGGAGACAGCAGCTGTCACCCCCATCTCAGTAGTGTTTTTACTTGTTCAGATGACATTCTCTGCTTTATTGCAAAAAAATACCCAAATCATCCAGTTGCCTCACAATCTGTTTTTTATATTACAACCCATATCATATACAAAAACCAGACTGTCACACCACACAGGTGGAAAGGTGAGTCTAAAGACTAGTGAATGTTGGGATTACCAACAATAATGAAATCACATAAACATCTGTGCCAGCGGTTTCTGCTGATGAAGTGTGAACATTAGGAGGGGTGCCGCCAGCTGCCTTCAGACAGGCTGCAGCACAGAAATTACTAAAGGCATTCAGTTTGCACCTCTTTGAAGACACGTCCTGCTAAGTGCAAATGCATTGCTTTGCTTTGAGTGAAAGCTTCGGAGGGCTGTGATAAAGCATTAAAATCAAAGGGGTGGAAATGATATCAAGATCCTGGTAGACTGAAAAAATCAATGGACTAATAGGAGACATCATCTGTGTATGTGAAGCAAGGGTGCATACCTCAAAGCACCTTGAAGGCCACTTCCATGTTTGTTTGTTTGTTTTGCAAAAGGGCTGCATCCCAATAGCATTTTTATTACAATTTTAACTCAGTGTTTATATGCAACCTATTCTCTGTTAACCTGTTTTTCTCTTTGTGCCCCACAGAAGTCTTCTCTCTTTCTGAACTATTTTGGGTCTCACAGTAACCCTTTCTCTATTAGCCTTCTTTCCGTATGCCTTTCCACTATGGCAGGGGGAGCCTGGGGCTCTGCTGATTGTTGGACTACAATTCCTATGAATCCCAGCCAGCATGGTCAGGGATGACAGCAGCATCTGGAGGGTCAAGCATCAGCCATCACTGATAGAAGGCTCTTTCCCCTCTCTGCATACTGGAGAATACTGCATGCTATAGCTCATGTTCTTCTTTCTCTCTTTGTTCCACCCTTTCCCACTGGAGTTTAACTGTGGAACTTGCTCCCACAGAAGGCAGTGATGACCACCAACTTGGACTGCTTTAAAAGAAGACTAGACAAATCCATGCAGGAGAGGCCTATGGATGCCTACTGGTCATGTTGGCTTTGCTCTGTCACCACAGTAGGAGGCAGAAATGCTTCTGAATACCAGTTGCTGAAAACTACAGGAGGAGAGAGCACTCTTGTGCTTGATTCCTGCTTGCTGGTTGGCCATTGTAAGAACAGGATGCTGGACAAGATGGACCATTGGCCTGATCCTGCAGGTTCTTGCCATGTACTACTGTACCTATGTTCTGTCTATGCAATCAGACTGATCAGAACTCATAAGGATTGAAGCTTACACAGGATCCTAAGCAGGCTGCTAAGTCGGACAGAACTGCTAAACTAGTTTCTCAGTAGGGAACTGGACATGGGCGTAGCATTGAAAGTAATCAATTATCTGAGGTTCTGCCCCACCACCACCACCACAGAAGCCCACAATGTTGATTTCCTTTTAAAAAGCTCAAAAACTTTGGCTGCCCTCTCCCCCTGGCTACACCCATGAAACGGGCATGATCTAACTGCACCAGCAGGAGCATTGGATTGGCTCCACTGGTGCCTTTGCACTTTTCCAACCTTCCTGTGGCCTCCCCTCTGGTGAGCATCAGCAACCCACCTGCCAAGAATCTAGCTTCACTGCGAGTCACTTGAGATGTTGGTACAATGTAGAACAGTCATGCTTTGGTATGGGTAGGTTTCACTGAGTCCTCTGATTTCTTCAGGCTGAGGAACTTGACAGAGCTGCCTGGGTTTTGTTTGTCAGATCTTACATTTACTTGGGAAACAAGTTCCATTCAGTTCCATTTGCCCCTCTTTAAAATTTTCACCCGTGTCCCAACTTTGAACAAAGAAGCAGCTAGATGACATTTTCCATTTAAGTCTCACTTCTCCCAAGTCGCTTTTCTTTCCCCCTTCTTTTTTTTAGGGTTATGCAATTTTTAGTTTGTGAGAACATCCGAACAGGAAGCAAAATGAAATGTTTCTATCTGAATCGCCTTTGTCCTCCCCACACAATGCCTGCAAAGTCCACCTGCTGGAGGTTGGGTGGCTTATAGAAAGAGATGTCATGGTAATTTGGAAAAATGCTAAATGCGGGAAAGAGACTTTTGCTGTCCCCAAGCTTACCATACCAGTTTGTCTAGCTCATTACATGCCAAAACATTTGATTGATGTACTCCCTTCAGTCACGGGTAATTTTAACTCATATATTTAAATAGCTCTTGCTTCCACTCTATTATAATTCATTGTATGGGGCAAATCAGAGCTCAGGCTTGGCCCACACTGGGTTGACCTGGACACCAGAGTGAGCCTTTGTTTTGTGTTGTGTAGGAGGCAAGCCAATATTTCAAAATCCTCTCGCTTACAGAGTCTCTCCTTGTCTTAATTGTAGAGATCTATCCATATGATAAGTAGCTCTTTATTGCAACTGATTGTAGCTTTTCAAGTCATTCAGAGAAGTTCAGAAATGCAGTTAAAAGCTTCCTAGATAACACTTGCCTTTGAAATGTGGGAGTTTGCTATGAATTAATAACGTGAAAAAGAAGTGGTGCTCTTTTTCTGTTAGCAGCTACAGACATATTCATCAATATTCTTGACCTCCTTGTAATTTGAGTCCAAAATTGCCACACCAATGTTGTAGAATTGTGGAACAATTTGGAGCTACTTAATACCTATTTAGCTATGTGGAGAGAGAGCCCACATACAGATCCTGCCCCTGCCCCTGAGTCTTGCCACTGCCACTATCCCAGAAGTCATTGTAAGGGGAGCTCGTCTGTAAAGGAGAAACACGCTCGGTGTGCATATGTTGTCGCCACAAATGGGAACCCAACAAAATCAGGATTCCCAATTATAGGGAGCACCTATGCACATGCAACAGGCAGTTGTTTAAGTATTTATTTATTGCAGGTATATCCCATCCTACCTCCCAAAGGAGTCCAGAGCAGCAAAGAGCAAGTAATAAAACAATTTTAAAATCTTTTAAAATCTATTCAAAATTATTCCAATACAGATGCAAACCAGGGACGTTTTCAACTTAAAAGTTTTGTTAAATGAGGAAGGTCTCCAGTAGGAATTGAAAAGATGACAGAAATGGCACCTGTTTAATATTTGAGGGCAGATTTTACAGGCTAGCAACGGGTACATGAACCAGCATGAGGTTGGGCCAACAGTAGACCCAACAGCAAGCTTCTCTCTGTGTCTGTCTCTTTCTCTTTTTCTCTCTGTAGCCCTGCTGCCTCTGTTTCCCCTATCCAATTTTAAATCAGGTGAAATGATTATTCACCTTAAAATTCTCATAAGCAAATGGACAGAGAAACCCCAGTGCACTGCTAAACCAGAAAAACTCTGGAGTTTCAAGACCATATGGGTGGTATCGAACTAAACAAATTTGTGATTGGAACAACTGCCACCTTTAGTTATTTGTTAGCTATTAGAGAAAAATTGGAGACTGAAACCTGATTAATATAGCATCTTCTAAAGGTGTCTGTGGACCAATGCATCCATTGGTGATATCAGAATCTGCAGCATTGTTTCTTGGGATCACATAAACTCAATGTGCCTAAGCAATAATGTGTGTCTAAGCATATGTGACATCTTCAACACCTTAAATGGTTTCAGGTTATTCTTTTAACTGAATATACCACATAGTTTTGCAAGGGATATACAAAGAGGTCATCATGCTTCATTGTCCCTTAGCTAACCTGATGTCATGGACTGGCTGGAGGGAGAAGTGTGGTGGGAGGCACCAGCTGGGGAAGCCCCATAGGAACCCCCAAGGGAAGGAGGCTCAGAGCCAGAGGATTGGTGGTGGGATGACGATGAGTGGTCAGAGGGTGAAGTGGGAACAGACTGGGAGGAGGAGGTGTTGGGAGCTGAAGAGGCAACCGGTTTTTAGTGAGCAGGAAGAGGCTAAGGCAGAAAGCAGTACAAATTCGAAGGCAGGAGGGGAGGTGGGCCAGGACACAGAGATGAGGCAGGCTGCTGAGGAAGCCAGGGAGTCTCCCCCTCCTGCTGTGACCAGCTTCCCTCTTTCCTAGTCTCCCAGGGAAGAGGAACACAAAGAGGAATGAAAAGGGTGGAGCAAAAAAAGAGAAGATGAAGGATCCTCAGGTTGGTGGGGAAGGACCCAGGAGAACAGGAGCCTTAGAAAGTGGAGAGAAGGTGGGGAACCTTTAATTCTCGCAACTGCCTCATTGGAACAAGACATACAGGGAAGAGTTGCTATGATCACTAGGCGTAAGCTGTTTTGTTTCTTTGAATAAAGAGATAACTTCACCAAAAGTTATTGTAAATTATTGCTGACTCCCTTCTTGACAGAAAATTATCGGAACGGCTGAAGTCTGATCGTGTGGGAGCCGCTATTTCCCACCGCCAGAAACAGGAAGCTCCTTATTATTATTATTTTTAAAAGAATATATTGTAGCCTTTTGTTGTCACTGATGGTAGGGTATCCTAGCTGATGCCCTAGGAAACATGTGACACAACCACAGGACACACACGTTTTACTCCCCTTCGAAAAGTGCGCCTCCAGTTTGCTCTATATAAAAAAGAATATTTTCACCTAAGCTTCATTTCTCATTAGTAGCAATTCCAAAGAACAGTGGAATGATCCCAGTTGTGATCTCCAGGAGCTGTGTTGTGAGTTAGGTGTATATTTCTTGGTCAAAAGAAATATACATTTTGACCTACTTTGGATTCCATCGTTGTCTTTATTAGGAATGCAGAGCTGTTTTTAAAGGTCTGCCGTCATTAATGCAAATGCAGCTTGAAGCCAGCTTTCTTCCATTAGCGCTTTCCTTCAGGAAAGGGATGTGTGTCACCCTCCTCCCAATCTTAAACATAATGTGATTCAAAAACACCAAGCAACGGATGTACATAAAATGCCTGGCAATAGGCTAGAATTGCATGTCATACATAAAACCCTAGAAGACGGAGCTGCTGCTTTTGCCCTGGCTATGTCGCATTAGTGTTATTTTATTACCATTACTTAATACCTTTTTATGCTACTAAACATATGTGAAAATGCATGCAAGTACCATATTTTGTGGCCATCATTCTGTTTATAGTGAATTATCACACTCTCAAAAAGCTGTTTCAGACTTTACAGGGCAGTTGGACTTGCCATGATTGCCATCTTTGTCGCACTTGGTGCCTGTTGGGATAAAGACATAAAGTGTGAAAGGGAAATGTGCTTTCTCCAAACAAGCTATGGACATGTGTCAGAGAGCCAAATGCAACTCTCCAGCTATGTCCACTGCATGTCCCAGAGTGTCTGGAGATACATATCTCCATTAGATCGCCACAAACAGCCAGTGGGATAGCAATGCAAACTCAACTGCGTCCAAAATGATCTCTCGCAAACACATAAAATTGTAAGCACTGAAACTCTGCAACTGCTCTGAGTACATAGCCCAGAATTCTGATGTCCTAGGGAGCCATGTAATTTAGCATTTTTATTTTACTTGTATTTTTGGGGGGGGGGGCAGTGGCCAGAATATTCAGGTTGTAGCTGTAGCTTTTGGAAGCAACTAGATCTATTTCAGCACTATTCCATGTCTTTCGAATTCAACTCATTATTCAGAATGGAATTAGTTCTGTATTCTATTCACTATAATGGGAAGCATAAAAATAACTATAACCCCTCCACACACACTTTTTGCAGAACTAGATGAAATTTTGTAGGAATCTCAATGTCAAGAGTAGATTGGGCCTGAATACCATAGAAATATACATCAGCAGGTGGTGTTGAAGGTGTTGGGGGCTCTTAACCTTTATCCAAAGGCTGAAAAAAAGATCACACTAATGGTTTTGGTTTTTTGTGTGTGTTTTTTGAGGGGGGTGTTTTTCTACCCCAGTGTGTTTTCCAATATATGTGGGGTGGAGAATGTAGATCCCGAATAATATTTGTGTCTGTAGTGTAAGATGAAGTATGCTTGTCAATACCCAAACAGCCAGTGCCAGAAAACACTTATTCAGAGGAGGGATAATTGGTCTGTGTAGTACAGTAAATGTTGGCTTCTGCCTCTGCAAATTATGTAAACAACAGAATTTCCTGATCTTTTAATAATCTTTGGTTTTTATTTTCAGTTACAACAAGCAAGTACAAACAATGAAAAATATCTTTTACAAGAATGTAATAGAATAGTGTAAACCTTCAAGGAAAACACTGTGCCAACTGAAAACTAATGTTTTGGGAGTGATTTTCTAATCCCAGTAAGAAACCTGCGTGAAAGCTGTTCTTGGTGAGAGAACTGACTTCAGGCGACATTATATAGTTCATGCAAACCTACTGGCACTGTCTAGATGCTTCCCTGACCATTTGTCTATTTTAAAATTGAGGGGGTGTTTTACTATCTGAAACCACTAATATTGGCTGAGGTAATAAACACATTTTAATGAAAACTTCAAAGCATTTCTGGGGTATTTTGTGTTGAATGTGTGTAGATTTTGTTAATGGCAATTGGCAAAGGTTGCCGGAAGCAAAAGGTACGGGGCTGCAATTTTCTACTGCAGGCTCATTTTTTTAAAAAAAAGGGGGGGGGGACCTGGATGTGTATATGAACATGCATAGCATCATTCCAAAATGGTTAATATTATTTTACACAATGAGGTCCTATGAAAAAGGTGTTGATTTGAAGGATAATATCAAGTGTCCTGTCTTACCAGATAGTTCTTTAAAGGACTATATTGAATGCCATTGGAAAGGATTTTTTAAAAAGGATTGCTAGGAATATTTGGATTAAATCATCAAGTATTATTCTTGTTGTTTGTTGGCATCTCGAGCCAGTGCATAAAACTGTTTTTCAAGCAACAAATAAGTTCTTCCCAAGGTTAGCAGCTACACACTGTAGCTGGTTAATTAAGCCATCATGTGCAAAGAATGCTGTAGTAAGCATTCAATTAGGGCACCTCTTGACAGAGCTCTCCTCTCTGTTCTCCTCAATTTACTCCGCTTGCCTCCTTATTATGGTAGAGAAAATAACGGGGAAAATAACGTGTGAAAACCACATCAGGTCTGACAGTCTCCTCTGAGTGCAGCACAGTTTGGCATTTATTTCCTTTGTTTAAAAAGAACAACTGGATACATCCCACACAATTCCTCCTGTAGCAGCCCACATCATTTGCCTTCCTGGCTTCTTTGAAGATTACAGGCAAAGTTTCAATCACGCTGGATGCAAGCTTTGCAAAATATTTGACAGGCAGAGAAAGATATCCTGTGTGGAAAGCTTGTCACCACGGTTTCTAATCTTCCAGTGCCCGATATTAAATATTTACTATGCACAGGTTATCTAAAAAGGTTCCAAATAGGTTTACTGTAATTAGTGATTGTGTATTTGTTTAATAACGGGCTCTCAAGCTGTCCATTTCTTGAGAAGAAAACACTTTCCTTTTGAGAAATGTGTGAAGGTGCCGTCAATTTTAGAAGGGATCGTTTTGATAGGGATATTTTCAAATTTAGTTTTATGCCCCCAAAATTTCAGAGGGTTTACCTCAAGTGCCATCCAGTTACTAGTCAAGCATAGGTATGCATTTTCAGTGTTCAAAATGGGATGATGCCAGGCAGATCATGAAATTTTGCTGATGACATGCTGCTTCAATGGATTTTAAAAGAACATTCGCATGTCAGAAATAGACATAAAAGTTTAACATTTTAACTTGACAATAGAGGCCCCTGATCTCAGAATTGTTTCAAATATCATGTACACCCATGCACACAGCCATGCTTTTCTGAGCAAATGAACTGACTCCTTTCCCTGCACCCTGCCTGTTACATCTCCCATAATAACAAATCACGTTTCTCTCTTTCCACTTACGAAAGCCTGCAGAATACACACGTCTAGCTAAGGTTCCAGCACTCATGGGCTAAGAAGAGCTTTAAAATGTGATATCGAGAAAGATGGTTGAGAGTGAGAAACTGCAGGAAGGGGCAAGCTGGTGAAAGACTGGAAGCAATGCAAGCTAGTGAATCCCAATGAGCCCTGGCAATTAATAGCTTGATTTTTTTTTTTATTTTTTGCATTTTAGCAATAGTTATTATGCTTCCTGAATCGTCATGCTTTTATGGGGTGTTTTTTTTGGTAGCATTAATTAGTTGCTTTTTCAGTTAACTTTGATTTCATGTATTCAGATCTTCAAAGGAAATTGGAGAGAGCAGTGATATATACACAGTTTTTCATTCTGTGAGGCTCTAGTCTAAGCAATTCTTTCCCCATGGCTAATGCCCTGAGTTGCAAGTTGTTTTTAAATCAGTGGCAGAACACTTGTTTTGCCTGCAAAAGGTCCCAGGGTCAATCACTACCATATCCAGGTAGGACTTAGGAGTGAAGTGAGGAAGAGACCTGTCTGAAAGTCAAGAGAGCTGTTATCAATAAATGTAGAAACCACTGAGTTAGAAATATTATTAGCTCTTATTCAAACATACAGCAGTGTTGACTCTGAACGTGAAAGATCCCCCAGTGTCAGGAAATTCAAAGTGTGGTCTTTGACAATTTGCCATCTTTTTGTGAATATTACTATTACTTGTAGTCTGTATTATCAATCATTCACTTTTTCTTTTAAACCACAGGTCATATCAAGGCAGGAAAATGTGAGCGCAGTATTCAATATGGTTTGTCCCCCCACAAAAAAAGATTCATATACAAAATATATACTACAAAAGTCAGTGATTGAAAGGACCATCACTCAAGAGTTTACATTATACATTATTATTATTATTATACATCAAATATTTTTTAAAGGTGCATCTTTTGTTATTCTTGTAAATTTAAGATATTAGTATATAACTTGAGTATGTTAATTGGCACTGCAACATTACATTTTAGTTTTTCTTTCATTACTGCCTAACTCCTCTGAACACACTGAAGATCACAAAAATCTCTTGCCCATCTTTAAAAAGGAGCGTGCTCTTCTGAACGACCTACGTTAAAAGACATTCTTTCACAACACCTAGTTCACCATTTCTGACATCATATAAATGTTAAATAGCAGTAACACTATGCGACTGCAAAAATAAAAGATTTCTGTCCAGTGCTGACTTGTATACATTTCACACCTGAAGTGAAAAATCAAAACGACACTCTGCTCTGGACTGAATATCTTTTCTTTCTTTTTTTAAAATGGAGATCAGAGGCAGTAAAATGCTTCCCCTCTGGAATTGACTGTCTGAAGCGGACTATTTCACACCGCTCGCTTCATGGTAAGTCCAATCCTGCTTTTGTCTCTTAATTTTCATTGTGCTTGGATTTGCTTTTTTTTTTTTTTTTTTTTTGCTTTTTAAAAATATAGATAGCTATTTTCCGCTCAAAAAAAAAAAAAAAAGTTTTCATATTTCAGCTTCAAATAGAATTGCCTATATATGATGCATTGCACCTGAGAAACACAGCAGCTCCTTAACCTCCTGACAATAGTGAAGACGATCGGGCAGAGTTTGTCTCGGGTTTTGACCTCACTCTAACCCTTCTCCTTCCAAATCCCCATCTTATCTCATTGCCCTTACTGGAATTTCTCATTGAAATGATCCGGGAACAGGATGTCACATCCTGGTGGCTGTCGTGCTGAATAAATGCAGCTGCAGCAGCTGTGCAATAACATAACAAAGTATAGTGATTAAAACGGGCAGCTTAGGAAGCTTACATTTTGTGAGATGTTCTCCAATGGAAACAGGAGAGAAAATCCAGTAATTAAATTCTATTCTCAACTGTGTTATTTGAAGTGTGTGTGTGTGTGTGTGTCACCGTCATAGAATTATTCCCATTCATCGATTATTCATGCCTGCAAAATACTTCAGGTCAAATGGCTTCCTTGACACCACATATCTGGGGCAAGGGGAGAGAAGTTTTTCAAAAATAACTGTAAGCTACCAATTGTGTTGAATGCTCACATCAGTGTTGCAGATGGAATTACTAGCTCATCTAAGAAAATTTAGCAACCGTGGTCCCATCATTTGAAAGCATAATACCTCATCTTTGAGAAAACCTTTACATTCACTTTTTCTCTGTGATAAAAATAAGACATAACAGCATTGAGCTTGTCCTTTCCTGTAAGAAACTCTGAATAAATAGCTTTTTTCCACAATAACTGGAGAAGAAAAGTTCATTCCCTTCATCCCCTCCAACTCTGTTCCATTTGTCTTTGAAGTTTACTTTCTGCCTTTAATTACCTTTGATGGAGTGGTAGGAGTCTTTCCCCAGAACACTTTATATACTTAGGCTGATATATCATAAGTGAGAAATCTTCCGCTTGAAGCAGCACTTTAAACTGTACGGACACATCACAGTGACATACACTCAATAATAATGTTTCACAGCTTTTAACTAAGCTGGTAAGAACTCTTCCCCCCCCCCCCAAGAGACAGCTGCCCCCTTCCTGTCCTGCACTGTTCCTTTGCAAATAGACTGACGTCTTTATTTAGGAAGTTAGAAAGAATTGGTTGGAGTCATTGGTGGTTTCAAGAACTAGCCGTCGAAAGAGGGATAAAGTCTATTCAGGAGATGGATGACAGGTTCTCATTTGGGAATTATACAGAACAATACTTTCCCATATAAAAATAGTTACTTCAGTAGCCACATTACCCCAAAGACCATCACTTCCCTACTTTAAAAAAATAAAATGAAACAAAATAAACTGAAATCTATGAGGTCGGCCCACAATTCTCTTTGAGACAAATTGAGATTACATTTTCTTCTTCTGCTTAAAATAAAATAAAATAAAGGAAGACAGCTACTACAGGATTATGATTTTTCATGCAAAATCTCTAAAGGTTTTATGGGGAAGTATTGTTCATCAACTGACATTTAGAATCACGCTTGCCAGTGTATCTTGCCAGTGTACCTTCTCTCTGGAATTTGGACAGAAAAATGAATGGGTTCACTGTTGTCACATTAATACCAGCTCCAGTTAGCTGAATGAAAAGACTGCAAAAATTAGTTGTAGCCATTTGTGTATAGTTTGTATTTTGCATGGCTCACAGTGAATAATTCTTTGGCTCTTGTCATGTTTCACAGACTAATGTACCTAGCAGACTCTGCCCAATCCTGTGAGTCTTGCACTGGCAATTATGTATGCTAACTCCAGCACATGAATGAATGTCCTTGTAGGATATCACAAGTTGTAGGGTGGACTAAAGCAATTTCCACCACCGTAGGAAAAACATCCACATCCCATTATGCCACAGAGCAGCCTTTCTCAACCTTGGATCCCCAGTTGTTGTTGGATTACAACTTCCATCATCCCTAGCTAGCAGGACCAGTGGTCAATGGTGATGGGAGTTGTAGTCCAACTATATCTGGGGACCCAAGGTTGAGAAAGGCTACCAGAGAGGAACAAACAGAGGGGTATGTGGCAGTGAGCAGAGACAGATTTCACATGCCTGTCTCCGAGGTCCTGTAGCCTTTTAGGTCCTGTGCCTGTCTCCAAGATCCTGTAGCCATCCTGAGATCTGTCACAATCTAATGTGAATCAGAAATGCTTATGATACTATACATACAGGAGCAGACTCAGTTTTCAATAAAGCCACATAAATTATAAGGGAGAAACTGAATAGAGTAAGATTCACTCCTCAAAAAAATATTTCTGCCCCTTGCCTCAAATACACCTTCTAACCAGGCAAGTGACCAGTCATTCTCATGGTGCAGGAGAGGACTTCTCTGTGGTGGCCCCCAAGCTGTGCAATGACCATCTGGCTCCATTTCTATATGCTTTTCAACAGCAGGTCAAGATGCATATTTTTTGCCCAGGCTCTTGGGGCTGGAGAATGAAATTCAGGCGCCCCCTATTGCAGTCCTGGCCTAGACTGCTGTTTAATATGGTTTTAATTATTGGATTAATTAAGATATGTATTGTATTCAACCACATGTAACCTGCCCAGGGACTAGTGAAGTGTGGGCTATAAACGCTTATAATAAGCAAGCGAGCAAACAATGTTTCTGAGTACACCTCTTTACATTCCCCACACTGCTGTGTGACAGCTCTTCACTCCTAAGGGGGGAAGAGGTATACCTCAGGACACCATCACCAAGATGGCAAGACTGACCCTGACAGTGGTTGACCCAGTCTCCAGTGAGAGAGACCCATAGCAGCCGTAACAGTAAGTGGAGATTTTTAGTTTGCATTATAGTTCAGAGCTATTATGGGATTTGCAATGCAGGGTGCATTCAGACATGGAAATTATTGTATTAGTTTCCCTGGTTATAACGCTGACACTTCTGTCCTGGTTTCTAATGTCTCTTTTACACTTCAGTAGCTGGTTGTGTTATGGAATTGTGGCATTTTTATTAATTGCTTAATTTTGTTCACATCTGTGAACACGCTACAGCACAGCAATGGACTTTACTGGACCAATTGCTACCTTATAGGCACATGCATGGTGTGAAAATAGATTGGAAGCAATTAACGTGGAAATGAATTCCAAACTTCTGCTAGATTCCACTAGATTTCCAGAAGTAGATTTTACATTATGTGAAAAAACACATAAAATGAGGGAAATAAGCATGTAAGTAAACATCAAGAAAATGGAATAAAGTGGTGTCTGAATGCAGCCATGATTGAAATACCCACTTGCCTTTTCCATGATACTATTTTGTATGTTGCTCTTGTAAATCTCTGGCTCATCACAGATATGTACATTTGTAAAATTCACTGGTGATTTGCTTTGTTAACAGAAGCAGCATTTAATACATTTAATATAAAAACCTGCAACACGGACCTGGCTTGACATACCTGTCAACCTATAGAGGCTGAACTTGGTTGTTTTCGTTTAGTTGTTTAGTCGTGTCCAACTCTTCGTGACCCCATGGACCAGAGCACACCAGGCACTCCTGTCTTCCACTGCCTCCCGCAGTTTGGTCAGACTCATGTTTGTAGCTTCGAGAACACTGTCCAACCATCTCGTCCTCTGTCGTCCCCTTCTTCTTGTGCCCTCAATCTTTCTCAACATCAGGGTCTTTTCCAGGGAACGTGGTACGCAATCTATTTAGAGCTGAATCAAAACAATCCAAGTCAAGTTCCACCTTTATGTAGTGGACTGGGATGTGTAACAAGTAACAGGACATTTCTTTTTCTAAAAAGATGCACCACCTGTTTCATCAATGAAAGTTTTACAGGAATTTTCTTCTTGGGGGAGGGGGAGTTTTCTACAGTGACAGTTACCTTGGCACAAAGCATTTGCAATCATTATTCTTGATGCATTGCTTGTCACAGCTCAGTCTTCAGATAAACAAAATAACGACTCATGTTGCCTCTCACAACAAGGAATAAACCCCAGATAACAATGATCCAGAGGATTTGAAAATTGTGCTAAATTCATATGATAATGAACAGCTGTGATGCATCAGTGACTCACTTGCAAAGCAGGATCCAATCCCCCAGATCCAATACTGCTTTTCTAAAGTTTCAGGATGTCCCAAATGGGCCTCAGTCATATTTTGTGGTAAGGTTCAAAACACTTGTGGGCTATTTCATAATACAGAAAGCATCTGTTCAAATGCAGAACGACCATGATGATTTTGAGTCTTAATGCCACCTTTTGAACACTAACACATGCAAGCCGAATGCTCACTTTGTCCAGTGCTGCAATTTCTCCCTCCCTCCCCTTGATTCAGTTGCTGAACTAGCACAAATTGAGCCATCTGCTAAGGGAAATCTCTTTGGAATTGTTTGATTCCTTTGCCCCTCTGCAGATAAGATTTCTTCGAGTGAGCTCTGAGAATTTGGGAACATTCCTCTCCCCTCCCCCCATCTATATCTAACTGATTGAGAGGCTCAGCTACTGACTCTGGGGATATCACTTTTGTATAATGTGGGAGGCTTCCCTCCCAATCAATTTTGCTACCAAGTTGCACCAACAATATCTCAAGGCACTAGATAAATTCAGTGTAGAGAACAACACTGATAAGGGCTTCAGAACAGAATGGAACACAATGCTTTCTATTCACAGGGCTTATGCAGTGGTGCAGGTCAGAAAATATTAGGGAGCCAGGTGTGTGCTTTCTCTTCAGGGCACAGACGAAAGACAAACCATTTTTAAGCTGTGAAAAACAAGGCTGTGGGTTATTTTTAATACATATTCTGGATGTTATTTTCTTCTTTCCACACAAAGGTATCTGTATGCAAGCATTCTACCTCCAGTGGCATGAATGTTCCACATCTATATCAGAGCCTCTTGTGTTCATAAATTTTTTGGGGGATTGGTCATTTTCCTGTCTACAGTACTTACAACATATTTTAGGATTCAGGGCTTAGCACATTCACTTTATTCCAAATGGTAAATTTCATTTAGCCTTGCTACTAGAGAAGCAGTTGGCAGATCCACAGATCCTCGTGTGCAGGACAGGGTGAATGTCCTGTTATATCTTTGGTAGTTGCTTCTGTAGATAGTTGATGCAGCTAGCTTTCAGAAGGTGCATTCAGACAGCACTTTATTCCATTTCCCCAATGTTTCCTTACATGATGTAAAAGCCATTTCTGGAAGTCTAGTGGAATTCTGAAAGAAAGAAAGAAAAAGTCTTATTCCTTGGTTCCAGAGGGGAAAAAATCCAATTGCAACCCCTTCAACCTGGAAAAATCATGGAAGATTTGCATTGCAGTTTTCATGGGCCATGCAGCCACTGCTCAACTGAAAAAAATATGAGGTGGTATTCTGGCATACAGTTCTTTCCCACCATTTTCATGAGTGAAACATGGGGTAACAGGAGCATGCATGCATATAAAAGGAGGTGACATGTCCAATGGCAGCTGCTGCTGTGAATGAAATTTAGTGCAACATAGTGTTCTACTGATCAAATGCTGCAATTCCATTATGCAACTAGCAGTGTAGTTTAAAAGGAATGTTAGAAGCAGAGACTGAAGCAGAAGCATTATAACCAGGAAAACTAAGGCAATAATCCTCATGTCTGAATACAATCATAGTTAGCATTCTAGTCTCTGATTGTCTCTTAGAATCACAGAGGGTGGAGTGACATTTATAGGAGTGTTCACACATTACATTGAATAAGTGTGTGATCTGTGTACCTGTGTGTGCAGATAGTTGAGCATAAACACTTTTGCATATAACAAACAATCAGGGAGCACACTCTCTGTAAACAGGATTTGAGCTGTGCAAATAAAGCATACCCCTTTTCACGGAAACTCTTGTGCAAGTGTAGAGACAGCTTGTACCTGCCTTCAGTACAATGTGTGAAGAAGGCTGCAGTCTACTGCTGCCACACAAACAACTAGCGGTTGGCACTATCAAAAAGCAGAGTGACAACGTCCCAATTCAGCAGCAGGGTCATGCTTAGAGTCCAGTGTCCTGGAAATGAGGAATCCAGCAAGGGCAAATGCTATGATTTCAACTGCAAAGGACCTAATACAAAAAGGAACCTGCCTGTGGGAATAAACCTATTTCCATGTAGGAATCTTGCCTGATGAATTATTAAAAGAAGTAGAAATCACACTTATAGGTAACATTGGAACATGTTATGAGAAAGCAGCATTACATTTCTATTTTGCTAGTAGTACTTACTTTTTCCTTACTCTAAGCCCGTGTGTGTGTGTGTGTGTGTGTGCATGCGCATGTTTCTTCATCAACCCATGAATCTTGCTTCCAATTTCCTCACTCTCTTCAGCTTAAATTGTTCCAAACATCTTTGGGGGAATTATATTTTTAATTGTGGCGGTACAATGAATATTTGATGATCTACATTCATAGGGTAATCATGGAAAAAAATTATAATCCTAAATAATATGTTGAATAATAATTAAAACTACTGAAGACTTGATTAAGGGTGTTAGGGGATTAGAAATGGGAATTAAAGATGGCCAAGAGCCCTGGGGTAAATTCAAGGACTTCAAACACCTTTTTAAAAAATCATGGTTTTTAAAAAGATTAAGAAAATTATTGGACTAGAGATTTCCCCCTAGGAAACAATCTGTGAAAAAGATGTAACAAATGTCAGAGTGTAGTTTCCTAAATCTATGAATGGAGAGTTCAATCTACAGCCAAGTTAAATCGAAGTGCTTCTATTCAAGCATATATAAGGAAGTAGGGCAGGAGTCAGCTTAAGTTCCTTTGCCCCATTTTACTGGGTCATCAGTCTCCAAAAAGAAGGCAGGACATAAATGGACATAAATTAAGAATGATTTTCAAAATGTGCTTTGATATCTAATTTATACAGTGATACAGGGCAGTAGCCTCACAACATTTTGAATACTGAATAAAGAAAACGAGAAGTTTGCAGTGGATTCCGTAGCACAAGCATAAGAGTGGCTCTGTATGCAGGTTTGGCTTATGATACCTGCTATCCTATGTTCCCTTCTTGATGGCTGCATTTCCAAAATACCTTCAGTTTAATGTGACAAAGAATAATGCAGTGTAAAAGGCTTAACTTTCAGGGCTGTATGTTTCAACATTTATACTGCGGTATACTTTCTTTTTAAAAAACCTCACATTAGTATCTAGCTTCCTACGATTTTAAAGCATATATACTTTGTGGATAAATGCTCTTGTGCAATACAAGTAGGTAAAATATGCTGATGGCACCTTTTCTTCTTCTGAATTTGAATAGTAACTGTAAACCATATCCATCGTAATATTACTTTTGTTTGTTTTGCATAAATGAACAGTCAGATATGTGAAGATTGCAGCAGCAATCATTTTGAAGCTCAGACATAATTTTTCTGTGTTTTATTTTATTTTATCATAGCTTTAGTTCCAGCACTGTCCCTCATGTAAGACAGAGAGAGAGAGAGAGAGAGAGAGAGCATGAGAGAGAGAGAGAAAATGCTTCGTCTAAGAGTAGACAGCCTTTCAAGACTGAAGGGAACACATCTAAGGGAAGGGTTATAAGTCAGTAGAGCAGCTGTATTGTATCAGGTTCAAATCCCCAGCATCTTTCAGAGATGTCCCTCTCTGAAAGCCTGGAGAGCTGTGGAGCTAGCTGGGCCAATAGTCTTATAGAAAACAGTTTCCAATTATCCTATGTAGGCAAGAGTGGTATCACGCATGGTGACCCAAACCCCACATAGCCATGTAAAGGTCCTACATAGGATCATTGGAAACTGTTTTCTATAAGACCATTGGCCCAGCAAGCGCCCCGGCTCTCCAGGGTTTCAGACAAGCTATGCTGATATAATTTCAGGGATCCTGATTATGAAAGAGTCTCTAATCAGTCCATATATGGGCCTTCCGGGGGTTGGGAATCTTTTCCAGCAACCTTCTGGAGGCCAGAAGCAAAAGTGGGTGGAGTAAATAATATTAATTTTACCTAATTTTACATCCTAACCAGGCCAAAGTCATCAAGGAAGGTGCCACTGGAGGGTTCTAGAGCAGGATGGCTTGCAGCTTATGTAGAGTCCCAAGAAACACATTAGTTTCTGGGCCCAATTCAAAGTGCTGGCTTTGACCTATAATGCCTTAAATGGCTCAGGACTGCAATACCTCACGTACTGCTTCTTCTCATATGAACTGACCCAGACCCTGTGCTCATCATCTGAGGCTCTTCTTTGTGAGCTTCCTCCACGAGAGGCCTGGAGGGTGGCAACAGAAGAACGGGCCTTTTCTGCCGTGGCTTCCCATTTGAGGAATGCCCTCACCAGGAAGGCTTACCTTGCGCCTTCATTACATGTCTTTAGGTGCCAGGCCTTTGGCTTATTAAACAATCTATGACCTTTTCAATTGTGTTTGCGGTGGTATTCTTTTACTTTATTTGATCAAGTTTCGTTGCCCCTTTAATTGGCATAAGATTTACAACAACCTTCTTCAGTCCAAATGCGCTAATGGAATCACATTAGTGTCATGGTAGGCTGAGAAAATCAACACTCCCATGCTAACTAAAGTCCAAGTCGCTGGAAGTGTTGCTTAGAGAGAAACCCATGTTTGCCATTATTGGTAGTGAGCTCTTTGATTGCAAAATTGGATGCAGAGTTATTTATTTATTGTTTTCTTTAAAAATCACTTCCCATGAGACATCATGAAGCAATTTAAGGATGAAAAGAACAACATATATAAAAACCACAATTTTTAGTTCAACAATATTGTACAAAGCATTGCAGTTGGAAATTAAAATTCAGCAGAATCCTGCCATCAGTTGAGAACCCTGACATTGGCTGTGATTGAAAAGAAGGAGTCTCAGGCACCCATTAAGCAACACCTGAGGTGTCTATTCAAATAAGGCCTTAAAAAATAATTCTGTATAAATGATTTATTCATTATTTTCTTCTCTTCCCACCCAGCAACACTTGTGTGTTTGCCTATATTAGTTTCATAATTACTTGTTTTTTTCCGTGCATCATCAACTCAAGCATGGTTATTCTTGTAATGCCTAATATGCAGAAAAATAGATGCTCATTGTGGACCATTTAAATCAATTGATAATACTTGCATAAAGCAATTATCCCAACATTATTATCTCTGAGAATTTCCAACAGCTCTTTCACAACCAGATGACTAAATTTTGGCTCAGGAAAAGCAAAACAAAAACCATACACGTCCTGTCCCATCTTTTCTGAGATCAGCTATTATCTATGTGTACCAACAGGTGTCTGCAGATGTGATATTACAAACGAGCTGTAATCTGCTATGCAAGTGGCTCTAAAGTTAGCAATTTGAAGGCTTCAAGTAAATTTATGAATCCAAAAAAATTGTAGGAGCGGGAAACAACAGTGACCTTACTGTGGGTGTCTGCTATACAGTCTGCCTAAGCCAGACTGAAGACTTAGATGATGCCTTCCTACAGCAGATTACCAAGCATTCAAAAAGTTAAGACATTGTAGTCATGGGAGAGTTCATCTACACCAATATCTCTTGGAACTCCAACTCTGCCAAGAGTGTAAGGTCCAACAAATTCATTAATTGCTGTGCCAACAATTTCATTTCCCAGAAGGTGGAAGAAGCAACAAGGGGGTCATCTCTCTTGGACCTGGTCCTCACCAACTGTGGGAGAAACTAATCGACGAAGTGGCAGTCCAGAGAACCTTAAAATGAGGTTTGATTTTGTGGCAGTGAATTCTATACATGATGTGACATTTATAAGTCATGATCAACCACCACCACTTTGAAAGAAACCTAGTGATTTGGACAAAAGGAAGGGGGAAGCTGTGCAACCCTTCTTTTTTTTCATCTGGCAATTCTGGCAGTCGTAAAAACAAGCAGAGAGCAAATACTCCATATAACAGGAGTGGGGAAACATTCTTTTTTCAGCCCAAGGGCTACATTTACTTGTAAGCAACCTTCCAGCAACTGCTTTGTAAGAGTCTAAGTTGTACCCTCTGCTGCCTAGTGGTGGGTATAGTCAGAGACAAACATGCATAGAACAACAGGTATAACTCTCGCTTTTGTGCAGCAGGCTACATACTACCCTGTCAGAAGTCAGTGGTTTCTACACAGAGGTGCTTATATCCATTCAGGCAGGCAAGAGGCATGATGATATCTCAAGGGCACATGCCAGGCAGGTAAAAGTTCTCATGGAGAGTGCAGAGCAGGGCCCTTGAGGGACATGGTCCGGAGAGGAATGTGGTATGGGGAGAATCTTGAGGGTCAGACAGAGAGGACTAGGAGTCCACATTTGACCCCTGGCCCCGGGGTTTCCCATTTTCAGGCATGTTCAGTGATGAGTGCTCCCCCTTGCAGTGCAGAATGCCCAGGAAGATGGCCTTTGATCTTATCCAGCAGGGATCTTATTCCATTATTCTCCACACTGGAGTTTCGATTGTACCCACAAATTATCATTCAGAAGCTGCCACTGAATTCCTCTCTAGAAATAGAATTTCCAAAATATGTATTTTTTAATATGTAAAGATCTGTGTTAACAGCACCTATGCATGACCTTGCATGCAGGATTTGATGCAACAACACAGAAAATGTCATTAAAAGAATTCCAGATCTAGAAATCACTTTGACCTAGCCTCTACATTATCTTTCAAAGCTGTGTTGTGTAAAGAGCTGGGCATCTCTTAGGAAGTATCTGTCAACAATAAATTTAAAAAGAGGCAAGAACCACAATAATATTGTTATGAGTTGAAAGGGTAGACTGTATGCCTGTGACCCCTTTAATTCCCGGCTCCAGCAAGATTCAATTCCTGGAATAGCCAGGCTAGCTTCCTGGTCAGGTAATGGCCCTCAGCTCACGGGTAGTTAGAAAGACTAAGGCCAGAGTTGAGAGTTGAGGTTTATAGGAAGGCTGCAGAACCATGCCTGCTTTTTACTGGAATCCAAGGCTGTGGCTATGGGAGAAGCAATACCTTCTTCCAGTGTGAATGCTGTGAGCCCCTCCACTGTAGACTCAGGTTGTATATATGTACAGTATAAATAAACCATATTTTCATAAGGACACCATAGTCTCCACTGTCGCTCATTCTGAGGAAACTGCACCACTTGGAGATTGGGTTGGCATGCCACAGTATATATCAGTGTGGCCTTTTAAATCTAACTTTATTCTTTTCCCAGCTAGAGAGCTATTTCACAGGGAGTACCGATCAGTGTAACCTATAAAATTAGTATCAGCTTTACCTCTCAGACGACAACTATACGCCCACAGCTCCATTTCTCCTGCAAAATGTTTGAGTGTGATTAACTTGAATTCAGAGAGCAGATGTACACATTTCCAGAACATTTTGAATACCTTTGTCACCTGGCTCATAAAATATGTATGTAAAAGTATTACTATTTGCAGTGATGTAAAACTTCCCCTCTGCTTCACATTGTGAAGTCAGCGAGAATTAGTTCGTTTTATGTGAGAGACTACCCCTGTAATTGCAGCCTGCGGTCATCTCCTTGTTCTGATGAATCACAATTTCAGAGGTCCCTCCAAAAGCAAAGTTTTCATGGAGAGCCAAATAGGCCTGTTTCCTCACCACTATCACAGCTGCCCATTCACTTACCTTCTTCATCTGGGTCTGTTTGCACTACTGCCCAGAGGGAGAATACAAAGGAAGGCAAGGGGAAGATGCTCCTCCTTTTCCCTCTCACCATTGTCACATTTTTAATGCTCTGAAAGGGTAGCTGAGTAGGGGGCAAAAAGGAGGAGGAAGAGGACCAGGATGCTCTGAGGGTCAGCAGTGCACCCCTTTGGAAGGTGTGGGATTTGGTAGCTATTCAGCCATGTCAACCACAAGGGTGCTGTTGAGCTCCGGTCCTGCTGGGGGCCTCCCCTAGGCCTCTGGTTGGCCACTGTGAGAAAAGGATGGTAGACTAGACAGTCTTTCGTCTCATCAAGCAGAGCACTTGCTAGGGCCTGATGAACTTAATAACCTGATGGTCCAGGGGTAGGAAAACTGTTGGAGCTTGAGGGCCACACTCCTTCTTGGGGAACTTTTTGGGTGGGAGCACATGCCAGTGGCAAGTTTGGTCAGTGCAAAAGTGGATTGAACAATGAATGAGACTGTACCCTTTGGGTAGCACAAATTAGAGGCTTATACACACACACACACCATCCAGATGAGCATGCAACATCATCACAGTTCAAGGACACCCTTCAGCCAGCCAAAAGCACTCAAGAAGGGTGTGGAGCAGGATAGGGGAGGGGCATGTTCTAGGAATGGAGTGTCGCCTAAGGAGATTCATAAGGACTAGGTAGAGAAGCATGGAGGGCTGTATTGGGTCCCTGAGCCTGAGGTTCCACACTGCTGCCCTAGAGGATAGTACATCTCCTCACCTAGGCCTTTTGGATCCAAACTTAGGCGCTACTGGTATAAAGAAACAGGAGCCCACATGCTTCATTTGTCAGATTTGGGAACATTAAGGTTGCAATCGCTGAATTCAAAGTAGGCTAGTCTCCTGAACTAACAACTATATAAAGTACCTATCATGAAGCGGAGCGAGTATGTTTTAACAATTAGCAGATTTCCAGAGAGAAGTGATATCTGATGACATTAAGGACTGTGACATGAGATTATGACAATTTAAGTATTTAATGAGCTGATTAGTAATCTTAGAAGAGTGCACTTTTAAAACTTCAGAGTACCGCTGCAGCCACCAGTCATTATTGCCACAAGTTACAAACAGCTAGCGTATATTACTGCACCCAAGTCAGGAGTGGAAAATTTTGGGGTGTGGGGTAGTTAATAGTATTAGTATTGGGGATTGGTTGTTGTTACTGCTGAAAATGATTCTAGAGAGCTGGATTTAGTAGCAAGCTATGATAGCCATTTTTCAAAAAGTCCCACTTCTCAGAATTGTGCATCCTCTTGCTGTCTAACATAGGGTGATTTCAGCCATGGCTGTGGCTGGCCAAAAAGTTTGAATCTCACTCCCTGGAAATGACCTCCCTTTCTTGTCCCAGTACATAAATCCTAAAATGAGAAAATGATCCCAAAAGATGCCCAATGGTTGCAGCTTCTTCTATCCTGGGTCAAATCACCTTTAGAATCATTTTCAGCAATAAAAATTATTTCGATTTGAAACGATTCTAGCCCATTTTTGCTAACTCTAAGCAAAAAAATATCCTCCTCCCCAGTTCTTTGCATTGCTCAGAACATAATGGAGGCAATTCTGCTGAATGTAGACACATGTAGACATAATATGGAGAAAGAGAAAGAGAAGGATGGGCAGGGGAGTTGTGTATACATTAGCAGCTTAGAATGCCGCAATGCTGTTTTTCCTCACTGTTTCAAGTAGGATTTTTATGTTGCTGTAAACAGTAATGAAAGGGTACAGATGTCTTCACCCAATGCATATTACCTGATTTGCTTCCCCACACCTGCAACCCACCTAACCTCCTTTGGTTAAAGGACAAGCCCCTCTTGAATCCCCCTAAAGCAAGATCAGATTCAGTTTGCAGCTGATTCTGATTCTAAATGTTCTTGCAGCATACCTTAAGATAATTTGAGGAGGCCGTCTCTAGGCTGTCTGAAGCACAGCATGAGACTTGGCATCTTCACTATGGCATCTTCTGGGATGGTTCTTCACAGTCGTTGTCCAACCCATCTGCCCCATGGTCCTGATCTGCGGCCCACAAATCAGGCTTATTTATCCTGTGCCATGCTAAGGACCACCTGCTGTGTCTTGGATTTGTGCCTGAAGCAATTCAATGGTTGGGCTAAGGGTTTTGAAGGTTTTTATTGTTGTTATCCAGAAAAACCACTGAATTTTGAGCCAGTTCTTAATCACTGCTGGCTGATTTGTTGTTGTTTCATATAGAGGAGGCCGAGAAGTGTTTTATAACATTGGTGTTAGAAACACTATTGGCTTTGCTGATTTATAACGGATGTTTTTAAATTTATGGGCATGTTTTTTGTATTTATTCTGTGCTTACTCTGCAGTTTAATAACAATTGCATATGCTGCAAAAAAGAGAGAGTAAAAAATGGGCAAGTCCACTAAGATCAACGACAACCAATGTTCTAATTATTTGCAAACAATGCAACTGTAGAGAGATGCTACCAATTGCACTTTATGGCTATTGACTGGATAAACACTAGAGAAATGATACTGCAATTCCTAAACTACAAGGCTCTCTAAGGAGAACCAAAGCAAAGATGAGTCCATACCAATTAAATGAATTATATCTGCTCCATTTGTGCAAATTGAGAAACAGTAAATACAAGCTGGTGTTTAAATAAATCGTTAGAGGTCATTTTTGTTTGCTGTATCCGTAGTATCAAAGACTCCAGAGTTAGTCACTGTTGGGCCATAGAGGAAGACGTGCTTAGTTCAATATCCCTATTACACTAACAAAAGTGTTATTTGCAGAATGATTTTGCCCATTAATTTGGTAGTGTGGCCGAAGTTCAGCTGGTTTAGCGGCTCCTGCTGTTGTTGGGGGAATTCAGCGGACATTTTATGCTGACATTAAGTTGGCAATAAATGCTGCGAGCACATCCTGATGACTGGCTTGAGTTTGCTAATGAACAAATTCTGCTCTAGAGTTGGCAGGCTGGCTGGTCAGCTGGATACTTAGAGACGGAGCAGTTGTCTCCCTTATAACTGGTTACTCTGAATATCACAGGAGGCTCATAAGGATGGCAAATTGTCAGACAGTTCATTAAACGTTTCTCTGTGTCATCGGTATAGGACACCACATCGAGTTCTCAGCTTCTATAAGAATATAGAAATCTGGCACGTCCTGACTCTGGCGATGCCCGCTTTGCATGCAATAAATCTCCATGGTGAGGTTTTAGACCAAGACGGTACAACTTGGGACCCAACAAACTGAACACAATACATCAACCACATCCACTTTGCCTACAGATGAGAAAGGTGAGAAAGGGGTTAGGGGAGGTGTGCTTTTCTTGGAAAGAATGGTCTACAGGGGTTAAGCACAAACACCAGCACTAGCACGTGAGGGGAAGGGCAGTGTGGCAGTGGTGACACCTTGGTTGTTGCCAGCCAGGATGGAGGTGTGAAGAAATACTTTGTTTTGTCTTGATTTAAACATTGAAGAGTACAAGGCATCTGTACCTACTGTTACAGTCTGTGTGTGTGTGTGTGTGTGTGTGAGAGAGAGAGAGAGAGAGAATGGGGGAGGTACGTAAAATGTGAAAGGGCTCTTTCTCCAATCCAGGCAACCATGAGCTATCTGTAGAAAATTGTGCAACAACTGTTATAAAGACCAGGCTATTGTGGAAAAGGAAATAGCCAGAACCCAGTCACAAACCACTGCTTGCCACTGCTGCTGTTCATAGAATCATAGAACTGTAGAGTTGGAAGGGGTCCTTTGGGTCATCTAGTCCAACCCCCTGCAGGTGAAGCAGAGGAAGCCTGCCAAAGCAGGAGGGTGCCTGTCGGGGTGGCATTCTGCCAATAGGCCCATCAACACTGGAACAAGCCCTGGCATTTATGCTTTGAACTTTGTGCTCAACTACTTAGACTGCAAAAAGCAGAAGGTTCTCAACGTTCCATTCAATTGACAAGCGTGTTGTGATTTGGGGAAAGTGATCTGACTAGACCCAGTTATGCAGTCCCTGTGTGTTGGATCAGTGGTGGAATTTGTGAGTGATACCCCTCATAACTGTACAGATCTGAAAGTCCTGTCCTTTCACAATCACAGGCAATGAAACTGAGTGAAGAGACTCGGGTTCCAGACATTGGGGAAAGGACCAGAAAGCTTTGAAAGGAAGACTAGAGGAGGACTCCCTTCCTTCCTATATTCCTGCACCATGCTGAACTGAAGGCAAAAGAACTCAATACTGTAAGGGTTTTCTCCTAAGTACCTAAGGAGCACCAAGCTGGATTTGGCCAAAGATTGATCAAGTCCAACATCCTGTTTCTTACAGATGCATCTGCAAAACCCACTGGCTCTAACATGATATGTGTATGCACTTTAACTAAATATAACAGGATAATGCAGAGACTGTTTTCCCCTACATTTTGTTCCAAGCATGATGGCAGACTGAAGGATTTTGTTTTCCAGGCTCCCCAAACTAATACAGAGCCATACGTGGAAGCCTCGTCCCATGTGTGAATTGGTCTATTTTGACTGTGCCTTGGCTTAAAACACTCAATGCAGCCAAAATGTAGACGTACAAATGCAGACATGGATTAACATATAATTAACCGCATTTTGACTTCTAGTAAATTGGCTTTTGCTCCATATTTCTGTGATTACACTTGAACTAATTTTGAACCCAGCTCTTAAAAAAAAAAAAAAGCATTATAATGTACGAGCATCTGTACCATTCTGAGGTTCATTTGGGACTCGAGGCATCAAAATGACAATATCTTTTCCTTGTGATGTTCCTAAACCCAAGTGCAATATTTTTTTAAAAGCAGATAATTACCTGCTAATCTTCAGAAAAAGCATCCAGACATCTGAAAGAATCCATTATGCCTTTAGGGTCTTTTCTTCCCATACTGTAAATACGATAAATGGCAGTGCAAATTCTTTCCCTACAATTCATGTTAAATAGTGAGTGCCATGGAAATTATTATCTTGCTATATTGGAAATCCTTCTTATCTTTACATATAATTGGTAGATAGTTTGGTTTAAAATGAATTAAGAATGTAGGGGGAAATAGTTAATTCTAGCTAAAATAAAGAAGAAAGAGGAATAACTCTTACAAACTCAGAGGTTTGCTTATAAACTAGGTATTTCTACATGTCCCTGTTGTGCTTTAGAATCTGTGGATTATCCTGTGTTGCATTTGGCAGCATGTATTTGTATTTTTGATCACTCAAAGTATTTCAAAATGACACATTCCGATTGGGACATATCCATCCTTATAAAATACATATCCTTTATTGAGCAAGTTTTTAAAAGAGAAGTAATTTGATTGCAAGCGAAAGAGAAGTATTTTGATTCCTTATTACCCACCCAAATAATATTTTATTCTTTAAGAGTGCAGATAGAATAATAAAATAAAAGTAGCTACATTTTTTCTTGATTTATTTAGCATCCATCTTGCCTTCCAGCAATAATCATCCATTAGTCCTGATACGTTGTATTCAGTCAAACAGATGACATCTTGATTCATCCTTTCTAATGAAACTAGGAGAAAATGTCCTTTTAAAAATGGAGTTGGGGGGGAGGGACTGGTTTTGCTTAAAATGTTATTGACTAGAAAAGTGTGTCCTACAGAAGAAGAAAAATGTACATCCTATATAAAAATGAAAATGAACAATTTCTACATTAAAAAATTGTATTTTTTATTTTATTTTTTTGTTCTCCAGAAATTCTGGAGAATTTTGTTCTCCAGAAATTTATTTCTTTATTTTAACAATGATTACATACCACTTAATGAGAAAAAACCTTGAAGCTGTTTACATAGAACCATAGACAATGCAATAAAATTAGCAGACATACTGAAATGCAATGTAGTTAAAAATCAACAATTTTAAAACAATTTTAATGAATGTAATAACATTGCAGGACTTTGTAGGTGTGCCTAAATGGAAAAGTTCTTGGTAGATGTCGAAAATAATACAATGAGGGTACATGCCTAATGTTAATAGGCAGGAAATTCTTCCATCTTATTTAAGGTGGAATTGAACTTTCAAAAATCATCTGCTGGTTCTTTACAAAGCTTTCCACATAATTTGTTTTTATTCATTCATTTCTTACCCTCCTCACCTTTAATCCCCTCACTAAAACCAACCAGCAAGAGGTATGATCAATTCTTCTTTTCTGGCCCCAGTCAGGACCTGGCCTCACTGCCTGATTTGTAACTCACACCTTGTTGTCCGCATGTTTCTTTTTCTGCCTTGCTGGTTGTCATTACAATTCTGCATTATATTGCTATATTGTGTTCATTTCACAATTGCGCATTCTCATTTTGTGATGGCACCTGCTTCCATTCGGAATCCAAATAAAGAATTCTGTATTGTGTGTGTATATATAATATTCTGCCATGGACTTCATGGAATTTCTTGTAAGGAGAGAGACAGATGACAGGGACAGGTATAAAGATAAAAAACAACAACACAGATTCCCAATCCAGGAGTTGTTTTGAAATGGGGACCCTAGGGAAAGCCATCAAAGCTACATTAAAAAATCCAACATAGACATTTCTGTTAAAGCGCCAAAGCACACTAATTTATTTAGCTATTTTACATGATTTATCCGTTCCCCTTTTTAGTCCAAATTCCCAAAGTGCTGTTCAAATAATTATGATATTTCAACATAAAATATTTTGATTAAACAGCAGCGCATAAACCATAAATAAAAATCAAATAAAATTGCAAAATGCAATAAACAACACAGAAGGACTCGTTCCCAAAGCAGAACAGAATTGTTTTGCTAATTTCCCAGATGCCATTAAAGAGAGAGACTTTTTTTAAAAAAAGAAAACCTAGCAGCCCAACTTTGGGCATGTCTACCCAGAAATATGTCCAGTTGAGTTTAATGGGAACCACTCCCTAGTAACTGTATTTAGGATGGAGCCAAAAGCTCTAGAGTTACCTCTCCAAAGACCACACTTTGTATGGAAGTTGTTTTGGTTTCCACAGAAGTTTGAACTTGCAAGCTGGACCTCATTACCTGGAATATGGATCGATCACGGAATCTCTGCGGATAGTGAATCCCTTCTGCTAAACCAGGCCCTAAATTTATATAAGCCTTCCTGATCCACTCTGCAGTGGTACCTCAGGTTACAACACCTCGGGTTACAGACTCAGATAACCCATAAGTAGTACCTCAGGTTAAGAACTTTACCTCAGGATGAGAACAGAAATTGCACGGCAGTAGCAGCGGGAGGCCCCATTAGCCAAAGTGGTACCTCAGGTTAAGAACGGTTTCAGGTTAAGAACAGACCTCCGGAACGAATTAAGTTCATAACCAGAGGTACCACTTTATATACATTAATGAAATTCCCCATGGTCAACTATTATCTCTCCCATTGGCTCTCTACGCTGCTTTTTTGCACAAATAAAATTGCTTCTTCCCCACCCAGAAGGGCAGCTTGGGGGGAAAGAAAGGACAAATGTGCTTTTATCTTGGAATCTTCCATACAAATTAAAGTGCCCATTACCCATATGACAGTAATAAGTAGTCCTTCGTTTTCTATTGACTGGAGCATAACTTCCCTTGTTACCAGGAGTGATGTGCATATGCTCCCTGCACAGGCACTTGGCTCTGATGGGATTCTGCTGTGGAGAAATGAACTCAGTTAATATTCTTGCAGAAAAGAAAAATTACAATACTCCGCTATGCTACTAGAGCATGACTACACTCAGACATGGAATCCAATGCTAGACCTCGGAGTTTAGACTTTTTGATCTTCAGTGGAAGTGCTGGTTGTTCTTTCAAGTTCCTTGCAGCAGCTGAAGCAAACCTTTGAAAGTCCTATTTGCCCTGCATGAAAGGATTGCCTGTAACAAACGCTGTTGAATTCTGCATGTGCTCGTTTCTTGTAGTGGAACTGTCACACTCTTTTGTTTACTCCCTTCAAAAGTAACCATTTCAAAAGTAGTACATCCAAGTATCTGTTGCTGCCCTCTCCTTAAGAAATTTTAAAGTGCATTGCCTTTTTTTATGTTAGGGAAAATGTGATTGCAAAACGCGCTTCTCTCATTTATCAGTATTTCTGTGTTTTCCACAATACACAGCATTAAGGGGAGAGAACTCTAAAGTTACTTAGACATGGAATTAGTCACGCCATTCCTGTGTTGTAAGTCATTATCCAGTGAAGCATCAGAACCCATATCATAGCCTACTGCTATATTAAAAAGAGGGATGAATCAGGCTGTTTTACAGTCTGTGTCTGTTTCACATGTATTTTTCCATCCCATTTCTGCATTACTGTAAATTTTTATTTAATTCATACAAATTTTTCTCAATATGTATTTCAATAAATGTTTTCAAATGTATTTTATGTCACAAAATACACTTTCATATTTCCCCTCTAAAATGTGAATTGTTATAAACATTCTGGGGTGTGCACCTCTCTCTCTCTGTATGTGTGGTGTCTGTGTGTGTATATGGTTTGCAAATAATGAATTCCGCAAGTATCACTAATCAAATGCCATAGGACAAACTATCATGGCTTCCTACATCATAGCAATAAATTACTCTATCAACATCCTAAAATGCACCTACCCCCATTCCCAATTATCTGTGCAGGTTTGAGGATACGTTAGGGAAAGGAGGCGATTTTCATTCCCATTTTTAAATAACTGATCACAAAGAAATCAGAAAAGCACAGTAATGAAACTGTAAAACTTTTCTTGAATTGTCTTGAAATAAATGCTGATTTCATCGAAATATTTGTTCCTGTTGAATTTTTTTTTAAGTCTTCCATTGCTTTATTGAATTTTAATTCAACTATCAGTCGTTTCATATAATAGCTTTCACTGGAATTTTCTGTTTGGCTGAATGCAGTGCTTACATAAAATGTACTGCACAATATACCAATCACAAAACATTAGCCTTTTGTCATTACAAAGTACCATGAAATGTTTATTTTGGGGTGGATGAAACACGTTTCTTTAATTGACAGGTATCTTTACTTTCACTAAAAGAAATGAAATCTCAGATTTTAACCACTGTAACACAGAGCAATATCTGAGGCTTGCCTTATCTAATCTCCATAACATCCCACATCTGCACCACATATTTATTTCCTCTCCTACTGACTATTTCTCTTCATAATATTTTTTCCCCTGTTCTCTAACCAGTACTTGAGCAAAACAATTATTTTCCTGGCCAACTTGTAAAAACAGCAGGATATAGATACAGAGATAGAGATAGGAAGGCTCTTCTTCATTTCACCTTCGTAGAATACAAATGTGTCTATTCTGGATTTCTTTTCCTCAGCGGTAGGCTCACTGGTCATTTTGTCCAAATCCATGCCTGAAAATGTACATCTGTACACCAGGGAAGGGAATACAGAAATGGTGACTGGAGGAAAGGAGTCGTGGTTTCATTTTCTTTTTCTTTTTTACTGGAGCAAATAAAATACACCGAAAGTGGAGCAATAGGTGGGTGAAAGCCTGGCTAAACAGCTTTAAATAAGTTTCTTTTTTTTAAATGTTCAGCGTTGTGTGTGAGCAAACAACAAAATTCACCTCACATATGTATGGGAAACGCTTTTAATAAAGGACTTTGTTCAAGCTTATTTCATTACTTCTTTCTCTCTTTTTTTGGTGATGGTGTGAAGTGTGAATTAAGTTGAATACAAAAGACTTCCACTGCACTGAATTACCTGTTTCACCTTGAAAAGCCACACAAAATGAAGCTCTTAAAGCCTTTTGAAAATGACCTTTTTCCTCAGCAATGATTTATCTTTCCCCCCTCAAAATCCCTTTTACAAAAGGGAGTATGATTAAAGGAAGCCAAGCAGCACAAACACTGGCTGAAGATCCCGCTTATCAGGAACTCACTTGACAATGTATGTTTGGGGGTCGGGAATGCTGCAGGTTCAAGGGATAATTCAGCCTTTCAAGCACTTCAATTTATTTCATGCCTGAGCACTGTCATTGTGCGCAGACAAGATGAAACGCATCGTTGTGTAAAGAAATTGAAATGAAATCCTACTTGACCCAGCAGGATGGGGCATTATGTTTGACTCACTAGTGATTCCTGGGATAATATCTAATTCCAGGAGGAAAATTTCTTGATATGGCCACCTGCTGCGAGGGGCTTTGTCCAGGGATCACAAGTTGTTCTGGGTGACTGGGCTCAGGACATGCTTAAAAGAAAGCAGCCGGCCTCCTGCTGTCGTTAAGATCGCTTCATTTTCTCCCTGCTCTCTATTCACTGGGAACAAGTGAATGAAGACTTGGGGAATAGGGAAAGGCGGAGAGGGGGAGTCATTCAGGAAAGGGACCTGAAGCACTTCCACAAGGAGATATGTGCTCCAAGTCAAGGCCTGCTTGACCTGAGTTTCTCATGAAGGGCTGAGTTTATTTTTTAAGTGAGGACATATTATTATTATTATTATTATTATTATTATTATTATTATTATATTAAAAAAGAGAGAGGCTAGAGCTCTCTTAAAAAAAAAAAAAAAACATGATGGCAGACCTGTCATTGGTATGTCTTTCTGCCTTGGGTCCCTGTGAAGTGTTTACTTTGAAAAGGCAGCACACCAGCCGATTAAATAAAACGGGAGCACTCCTTGTCTCACAAGGGGGAATCGTGGAGACAGCTTTATTACTTCTGTCAGAGAACAAAGGTTTTTCCCAGCATGCAGGGGATTATTAGGCCAGCAGCAAATAAACGGAATTCACAACGTCAAAGCTTCAGATGTGTCTAAGGAGCAGATGAGGGGCGAATCCATAATTGATTTCTCTGCTGATATATATGTGTGTGTGTGTGTGTGTGTGTGTGTGTGCGCACGCACGCGCGCATACACACACACACACACACACACACACACGTATTTAAAAAATAAAACTATGTGGCCATTATTACAGAATCTGGTTTTACTCTTGCCAGCAAGCGCGGTTTCATTTAGATGCTAATGTTATGACTGAATAAGATCACTCATTTGGAAAGGCTATGGCTTGTCCATGTGTTGCCCATATTATACATCTATACTACGCAGGTTTGAAAGAGCTTATTTCCTTTCAGGAAATAAAAGAAATGCTGCTTACCTTGTTTTGTGATGAAAGATGGCAGCTTATTGGGTGGTGAAGGGTGGAGGGAAGCATAAGAGGAAATGACAGTGTATGGTCAAGATCAAAAGAAGGACTTGGGCATGCCCAGTCAGATTGTAATGGTTATTCCCTTCCAGCTTTTCTTTAAGGAGCAGGCAATCCACTCACCCCGTGTCATACCAAAACCACTTTGAAAGTTTTAAAAGTAGATTGCCACGTGATGTGGAAAGAGCACCTATTTAACAAATACAAGCCCATAGAACTCCTGGGCGTACAGAACAATTTGAGAAGTTTCTTGGATCCCATCTCACAAATTTAATTAATTGGCTACTTATTTATTGCTATTTATTGTTCCATTTTGGCAATGGTTCTATTTCCCTATTTTGAGACACATATCCCTTGCTTTTAATATATTCCCCAATCCTATTAATCTTTTTTGCAACGTGTATGACACACTCGGCTTATTATTGTTGTTGATGTTGACGTTAAGCTTCAGTTCTGTAACAACTTACGCGGAAGAAAACTCCACTGAATTCAGTGGGTAGATGTGTGTAGGTGTGTAATGATTGCACTGTAAGTATTCCAGTAATTTCAAACAAATACACCTGCATGTGAATTCAACAATGAAATGGGATGCAAAGCAAGAGAGATGGTGAATGCAATGAAACAGTTGGGAGAGGGAATACCGTAGTCTTAGGCAAGTGGCATAGCCCATGACTGGTATGCAGAATATTGCAGAACAGCATCTCCAGATAAAGGAGCTGAGAAAAATTCCTGCCAGAGACCCTGCATTGTGGCTGCCAGTCAGAGCAATGTTGGGGTAGCTGGACCAATTATCCACACATCATATATTCAAAATATTCTTCTCCTTTAACAGGTAAAAATGCAGTACCCCACGGGAAGGAGTGAGCTAAAAGGGATTTGCATATACTCATTTTGTTCAGAGCTACCATATCTATTGTTATGATTCTTATTTTTTAATCTGCTTTTAAGTCTGTGACTGTGGGGGACACTCCTTCCATGACCAAGAGAGCTAAGTGAATAGGCATGTCCTTCTATTTCACTGCAGGAGTGACATTGTGGAGTGGTGGGAAATGAAACCGTTTGTGCCTCGTCCTCACCTCTGAGATGTTCCCAAACTTATCCTCCCAGTGAGTTGCAAGGGTGTGAAATGACCTCCGCAAGGTATCCGTTGGGCCATTTAACTATCCCCATTTCCCACCCGCCCATCGCATTAATGATATTCACGGGCAGGAGGTCAGATGGGGAAAAGAAGTATTAAGAGAGATTTATTGGCCAGTTAAGTACACATTTTTGTCCTTAACCGCACTTACTCACTGAAGCGAACAAGAGCACCTGGCAGAAAGCGATGGCAGGCTGTTTCGCTGAGAACACATGCAAGTTACTGAGTAACCAGGGCTGCTAATGAATTGGTTTGCCTTTACAGTGTAGCTGTGGTGCATGTCAGATTCTACGCGGTGCCTACTAATAGATCTGATTTTCTTGCACTGGGGATCACAACACGCAGAAGCGCAGGCAATAGGTTGGAATTTCTCAAGCTCCAATTTTGCAAAGGTCATCGGCTGTTTAGAGCTGCCAGTGCGCTAAGCTGTAAAGTAATCCCAGCATTCATAATGAGCAGCGCTTGCTAGTCAACAGCATGTCAATATACATTTTTTTAAAAATAAAAAAGGACCTTGGTTGCTGTTACAAGGCTGAATTACTTGGACCTGATCCTGCTTTGTCAGATCAATGGACGTTTTGCTTTTCACTTGAATAGGTGGAGCGGGATAAGCCCTGAGGGCCTGGCATTGGTGCCAACGTCTTTTGTTTCGCCCAAGATTTGCACCCATGATGGAATTTGCCTGTCTTTGACACCTGCAATTAATTGTCAGCCTCAAAGACACCCAGTTAAAGAGCCCTTAAAACCCAGCCTCTGACATGTAATTTAAATCATCATCATCATCATAATGAGCTTTTGCTGCTCGCTCAAGCAATCTTACATCCCGTTCCTTTCTGTTCTCTGTGTTACGACAACTTTCAAGGAGCTTGCCATTTGAACAGAATAGACGACATCTTGCAATTCTTAGTCATGTTGGAGAAAGGCACATTTGATCTCTAAGCAGATCTCTAACTGCTTTGTGCACGCAGAGTCACAGACCCAGGGGGAACCTGCTTTTCCCAAGCAAACAATTCCATCCCTTTTACCCAAGTTGCTGTTTTAACTACTGCCAATGCCTCTTACTGTTCTCAACACTCCATTGCATTTTTACAAGTGCCAGGAGACCTGAGCCTGAGATTACGCAAGGGCACAAAGGAGAAGCAGAACCATTGAGAGTATGCTTGTTAGGGCAAGTATTTGGAGCTGGGATATACAGTGGACGCTCACAGGCTACATTGCACCTGTGCAGTCTTCTTGGACTCCACTCTTAGCAGAAGCAGCAAATCTTATCTGTGTCTCTCCCAGTCCCCACTGATAAAAGAAATGGCAGTGCCATGCAAGACCCTGCCACATCGCACCTGCTTGGAACATGAGCTGCTTCCTGCACTTCCTTTTGCACACCAAAGTGGGCATAGTTCCACTTTGGTCCTGTTTATAATTTGATGTGTCTGCAGCTCACACGGTTAAAATAAAGCAAGGATGGGATTGCTGAGCTCTAGATTGATACTTTTCTCCTTCTCAGCAAACGTCTGCTTTTGGTAACGATCTGTGGAGGGCTGGTTTCAGGCTTGCGTGAGCCCTCAGCATGATGCTGTTGATTACCTCCCTCTGGTGCCACCACTGATCAGGCACAACACCACAAGAGGCCTCTGCAAGCCAGTGATTGTAACCTTCCCCACGTGAACTTTGCTGGCACAGCATCAACTCTGATCAGCGCAGGGTGGCTACAAGTTTTGAGTTCTCCCGAGGCAATGCTGTCTTGATGCTGTGAGACGTTGCATTGTGGGAAACTGAAAGTGGTGACCTTCCAGCATTGGCAGTGTCCTAGAAGCAGCGGAAGCACAGGAGACCTGCCAACTACGCTGGTCAGCAACACAGCTGGAAGGAGGCTGATTGGCAGTGCCCACAGATGGATGATCTGTCAAGGCAGATGTCAGTACCGCTGGATGTTGCCAAGGCACTTGAGAATGCTGAGTACTGATGGTAGGCCTGATTCCTTCCTCACTTTAGATCACAGATTTTGCTAATGTTGTAGATTTAAAAAAATTAAAATAAAAGACTGCAACATTTTTATTTAATTTTATATAAATTTATAACTTTAAAAGGTGGAACATTTGATAGATATACACATTCATTTTGAAGCTTTTTTAGTGTCCATTTAAGTTTCCTTTTTTTACAGAGGGAGTGGGGTTGGCTCATTGTGTGACAAAGATTTCCCTAAGTAAAGTCTCTAAATAAAAATCACCAATATAGACTATGCAACGTATGAAAGCAAAAGTATAAATGTATATACCAGGGATGTCTAACAGGTCAATCGCGATCTACTGGTAGATCCTCATGAGGTTTTGGTAGATTGTGGTCGATCTCTGGCTCCCTTTCCTTAGTGTCACTAAAACTGACTCCTGCCCCGCCCACTCGCCCCTCCCTCCATTGTTGTATGATCTCTGGAAGGGAAGACGGAGTTTTCTCTGCGCTGCTGTTTTGATCCATAGCAATCTTTTTGTGAGTGACTTTACCCCTTTGTCCCTTGCCTTTAACCCCCTCAGAAATGGAACTCTCCCCCTAAAGCTTTTTTTAACCCCTAAAAAGGGGGTTGATCACTGCCGCTTTTTAATTCTGAAAGTAGATCACAGTCTCTTGAGAGTTGGCCACCCCTGGTCTATACTGAGGGCATTTCTGTGAAACCTCTTCAGAGAAGCACTGGGGAAATTGTGGACTTACAGCCCACCAGTTCCTCCCTCTATATCCACTCCATATACCCTTTCTTCCTGCATCTGGAATTTGGGGCAAGGTGGGGAGAGCTGCTGAGATTGGCAACTGGGAAAGCAGTGGCCAGAGAAAGAAGATAGCATAGCCCTATCTTAGCTGTCCCTCTAAAAGCTGCTTAAAATACCACTGGTGTAAGATTCTTTCAGCAGCAAATAACTTCTAGATTGGTTCTAAACCTCAATTACCTCTCTATAAAATGGGAACACAGGTGACCTTGCAAGATTGCTGTCAAGATAAAGAATGCACAGAATGCTCACTAGCATATGAATTTTGTAACTTGACATATGCCTCAGTGGCATTGATTGTGTTCCTAGTTATATTAAAAGTATCCATTCTGTGGGCAAAGTCAGCTGCTCCTGTGTAAAAGAGACCCTGTTGCTAATAGACATGCTGTTGGCCACCCACTCTTCACCTCTGCAGTTCCTATGGGCCAAAAATGTTGGAATGGTAGGAAGATGACTCTGCCCTAACTTCTCAGAACTATCTAAAGCTTTGGACAGCATTTCTGCTGTGTGTGGAGACAACAGAGGGGAAGAAGATGGAAGAAGCTGGCATTTGGGTAGGCCATGGCTGCATTACAAAGAATTGCCTTTGTTTTCGTTGCCTGTCTACCTCTTGTCACCTTGGCCACCCCTTTCCATCTTCTTCTTCCATAATCTCTGCAATTTAGAATGCATTCTAGATCATAAGCTCTTTGGGGCAGGGACCTACCTGGGCCACTGATGTTATTTTGCCACCTACATTGATGGAGCTACATAAATAAAATAAAGATCATAGTAAGAACAATTTGAGACAAGCATTGTAACACATACATGAATACCTGGGGAACTGCTGCCTCAGTGCGGTGATAGAATTGCACTCAATGGTCTAGAAGTGGTTAACAATATGCTTTCTTCTTCAGACAGCCCAAGGGCTGCAGAGCTGCTAAGAAACCACAGCACAGAGAATGAATATTCCGCATTGTTTAATTGAAACGGTTATACCAATCTGTGCTACTGCAGACACCTCAGTTCACTAATGGACTGGCACCTGTATCTTTCAGGCTGCAGTCCTATACATAAGCCTCACGCTGAACTCAGTGGGACAGGCTTCTGAGTGCATATGTAAAGGATTGTCCTGCCAGCAGCTGAAGCGTTAATGTGCCTAGGGCATCCAATATACCCTCCCCTTTTCAAATTTGTTTCCCCTATGGATGATTTCAGATGTTTCTTTGACTTGGATGCCTAGTCCAGGGCTATTACTGCCAGTTCTTTCTCCTTGTGTACAGCTAGGCATAGCTCTAGCCTCCTTTTTGTCAGTTTCCTTGCAAATGAGATAAGAGTATATGGCCTCTGGGTTGATGAAGCAACAAACACCAGCTCCTTGAAAAGAAAAGAAGGGGAAAGAGGGAGAGACCCCAGTTCAAACTACTATGGCTATAGATGATAATTAGACCATCTCCGGCAAGGTCCTGGGTGAACGTTTCTTTCTTTCTTTTTAATTGCACCTTCCCCTCCCCCCTTCAGTCCACCAGAAAAGAAAAGGTTGCATAGGTTTAATCACTGAGCTGAGAATAAGATTACCCCATGTCGGAGCCTGAAAGGAACAGCAGTATTGCAGCTAAAATGTGTTCAGCATGCTAACAAGCCTTCAGCCTCAGTGCGCAGTGTCTGTGCATATAGACGACACAAGGAGCCTCAAGGAGTTGATGTTAAAAGGATTCTCACTTGGTGTTTCTCCCCATGCTGTTGATTAGATTTTAATTAGACCACTCTGCCGTAGTAGTCCAAATTATATCCCAGTTTATCCCTGGCTGATGTTCACAAGAGCGATATATCACGGGCAGTAAGTAAACAAATCTTTCAAAGTGACTGGAGGTGAAAACGGAAACCTAAATCTCAGAAGCAATTCACGTTGGATAAGCACAATTGATAGAAAGCATTTTATTGTTATTCTTACATTAAAATTCCTGAGTGAGACAGTTGGCTGATTTTTATACATGGAAATTATTGTACGTGCAGATCCAGAAATCTCAAAGCAGTTTACAGTCTTGCCCTAGCCAAGTTACTTTACACTACTGGGAAGAAATGTGTCATCTGGAACCATTTTAGAATGCCAGGGAGATTGCTTATATGAAAAGTGTCAAGAGTTCCATGCATGTGGAAAGTTTACATGTCAGAAAGATTTTGACATGGACCACTTTCCAATAAGTGATTTGCACGCATGCACATACAGTGATCAATGGTGCCCAATGGATGGTTGGTGGGACTGCTAGGAGATCTCTAGGGGGCTGGGCCAGTGAGAGGCCACAGAGGTGTAGCCAAGTTGTTCTGGTTTTCTCCCCATCCTCCTCCCTTGCAAAAATACGTAAGCTGCAACACTTAAGCATTGCAGTTTTACAAATGGTTAGCACCTAACTAAACTGAAAAGTGTCTTACTTTGGTTCAGAAGGTGTCCCTATTGTCACAGCTGCTTCTCTGCTGGGAGAAAAGTTATGTGTCCCTTGACCTGTTCTGGTTTTTCCCCTATCCTCCTCCTTTGCAAAGAAACAGTGGACACTTAAACACTTCAGTTTTTTCAATACTAAGCACGTTAAGTGTCTTGCGATGGAGGGGTGCCTGCTGCCACAATTTCTAAATGGGCTCATGCCACAATAATGACGTGTTGCTCAGAAGTAAGCCCCACTGAATTCTATAGGGATTGCTCCATGGTAAGTATGAATGTGGCTGCAGCCTGAATTGGATGCTCTTAAAGGTGACATGCAGGGTAGTTAAAAAGGAACCCCATGAATTTCCAGACCAATGGGAGATAATTATTCCTTTCCATCAGCTTATCCATTTCTGCAACTTTTTCCCCCCTCTAGAGTGTAGAATAAGCTAGAGGGATACTCAGTGGACTAAGATTTGGGACAGCAGAGTTAAAATCAGGCATGGAATTCACTGTGTAACTTGGGCCAGGTGCCATCTCTCAGCCTAATCTACCTCAAGATGGCATGAATGCCATCTTGAGTTATTTTAGGGAAAAGTGGAATGGATATAAATATAATATTTATAAATAAGAAACAATAAAACAGACTCTCCAGATTCCCTGCCCCTGGTTTTTTTCAGGGGCTGGAATCACAAAAACCAGTTCGTCAAATAAAAAAAATGACACACACCAAGGATATTCAGGCCTCCCACAATTGTAGAAGACATTGCAGAGCTTTCACTTGCAGAACCAGTTAATTGAATCTGGCCCTATGTGGTTGAAGAATTGCATCACAATATTCAGACAAGTGCGAATTTTGTGTGGCAGCTGTGTTTCAGTTCGCATATTATTGCAGGAACTGAAAATTAAGTAGATTTGCATTAAAATGCAAATCAAACCAATTTTCTCCCCCATCCCTAAGTCAGTAACATTGGAGTTCTTCATCCACCTTATCCCCCCTCAAGCCTGGCATCTTCCTTCAACTAAGAGATGTACGTTTTTCTCTTGCTGAGCTACTGCCTCTCCAAATCATTCCCACGAATGCTAAGTAGACCTACTAGTCCCAAAGGATCTCCTCCCCCCTCCTTCTGAACTTGGCATGTTTTTTAAGCTAAACATAAGTTGCAATGTCGCAAAGGTCTTCCCTTTCCCTCCACACCTTTTTGTTTTCCTTATTTGGTAAGCTTAGAAACATTTTAGTAGATGCTTGATTCTATCATCTTTTTTAAACGTCTGTATTTACTAAGGTGCTGTGAAGTGCTCAGTGGTCCTTGCTTTGGCTCTTGCAGTAGCTCTGTAAAGATCCTACTTCTCTTTGAATAAGCACCCAAACAGGGCTGTCTTAAGCATATGCGGCACCAGGGTGCAAAGATCCGCCCGACGCCCCCCTCCCCAGTTGCCCAGTCCCAGGCGTGCAGGAGGGCAGAGCCAGCCAGCCACTTCATCATCTCGCTGGCTCAGTTGCCCCCGAACTTGCGGTGCAGAGCCGCCTGCGGCGCTCCGACTGATGGACTTCCCCGGACTCAACTCTCGGGCCCCGGACTCTCAGCCTATGGATAAGCACCTATGGATAAGATGGCCCTGCACCCAAATCCCGCAAGGCACTTTGCCTCAGCTTGGGAGTTGTCCAACTCAAATTCTGACCTGGGGACTGATAGAGCAGTTGGGCTTTGAATTCTTGAAAGATCAGGCTTAATCACAGGCTTTACCTAAGAAGAAACATCACACACACAAAAACTGGTTAAGCGAAGCAAATGTTTATGGACCAATGACAGCAAAGAGCACTGTATCACATTTTAGTACGCTTTAGTATTAATGGCTTATTCACCTAACATCTGATCTTCCTCTCTCTAACTGGCAGGTGGAACAGCTATAAAAGTACAGGTCCCTTCTCCCTTGTCTTCCTTCCCACTGTGGAGATGCAACTCGTCATCTCAGGTGTCATGTTTGTGACAAATGCTGGAGGTTGATCATCAGCTTGGATTCCCTACTGGGCAAGAGGGCAGCACATATTGCAACATGTAGGAAGAGAGAGAGAATATGTGATTGTGGAGTTTAGGGAGCAAAAAATGTAAATCTGTGCCACAACGCCATAGCAATTCTCTCTCTCTTTTTACTATGTATTCAGATCCAGACTGTGCAAATAACAACTTTTCTGAAGTCACAGGTGTGGAAATTGCATGTTATTTCCACACTATGGGAAATAATTGGATTATCATAGTGTAGCACTGTGAATATCAACCATTATTTGTTTTATCCTTTCGTTGTTGCAAGATCTATGGACGATCTGCAGTTCTGTTCAGCACAGAGAAGGAGCAGGGGGAAATACTGTTGATTATCACATAGTCCACACCACTAATTGTATATTCGTTTCAACGAATGGTTCCAGTTTTAGAATTTTGCAGTTATTTGATAACAAAAGCAGGTCAATATTATCTTTTCTCCTTGCACAGTTCATAAATGCTGTCATTGTGTAGAGTTACACATAAGCCCTGCTGGAAACTGCACATAAATAAATCTAATGTGCTATTTAAAAATATGAGGTATGCTGCAATTTTTATCATCTAAAAAATAAATAAATACCAAAAGGTCTAGCAGCATGTAAAATTAAATCTGCTGTTTGCAAATATTAAACAACAATTTGGCACCAAAAATGGGGAAAGAAGAAATCTATAGATGTGTGATAAAATGAGGATTATTTCTAACCAATGAGCTTTCAATTTATTACTTAACTAAACAGGGCAATGAAGCATCCACATTTTACACCTGGAGCTATCCTACTTTCAATTTTCTGTACTGCTGCTGGCATTAATCAGCTGAACTGTTAAAATCACCAGAGAAAAACAGATTAAATGGTTCTTTAAATAGATGATAAATGTATAATTCATATGCTAAAACATTTTGTGCCACACCCAGTAATATCACCTTCAGAAGGAGCTGCATTCAAAAAAATCTCCCTCCAGTTTCCAATTTGCTATTAGAATAAAGCCACATTTTTTGTTGTATCATTGCTCTAGAGAACCAAGAGATTCCCAAATGGTGTTTTCTTTCAGCTATAGTGGTGTTAGTTGTCTAGAAAGCATCCAGGATCCTACCTCATTTGTCCAGCACTTGCATTGTTATTTGTTTAGCTCCTTGGCATCAGGAACCAGAATTTTATTTTCTAGAAGCAGCACAGAAATACTCTGATGGTTAAAAATCAACCATATCTAGCAAGCAATTTAATTAAACTCCCTTAAAAGGGAGGAGGACGGAAGAGAGAAAGATTTTCCTAACCGTAAACTATCACAGCAGAGATGATGATCTTTATTGTGCTGAGTTCATCACTGATATGTCAGCAATAATGATGCTGCCTCTTTTCTTGAGCCCAGTGTGCTTAGAAGAGTTGGCCTGGATGTGGGAAACCTGGGTTCGAATCCAGACACAGACACACTTGAGCAAGTCACATTCTCTTAACGTAATGGACACTGCGGAGTTGTCATGAAGCTCTAAAATGGCTCTCCAAAGCAGGAGGGTATTAGAACTGCTTCCAAATTTTCCCCAAAGTGAAATGTGATGTGAGTTAGGAGCTTCCAGTTTGGGAAAACATTCCAGGAATTATTAATGAGTTTTAGTGAAGAATGCTGCTCTCAAGACTATTTTCAAAACATATTAAGTGATATAAATCAATAAAAAAAAAGTTGTTCATGATACATCAAAACTTGAGTAACTGAAATACAAAGACAATATATTTTTTGTCCCTGATGTGGTGGTATCCCCAACTGCAGCATTGTCCGGGGACACCACCACATCAGGGACAAAAATTATATTGTTTATGTGATCTTCCACATAAAAAACTACTTTTGGAAATATAGTGGAATCTAGTGGAAGGTGTACCCTCATGTCCATGTTAATTGCTTCCAGGTAGAAATCTGTTTGCAACCCCAATTAGCTCAGGAAATCAAAGGAGTTTTGTGCTGTAATTTCACACGACGAAATTGGGGGTGGTGCTCTGGCATACAATTTTTTCCAGCATGTAAAAGTCCTTCCCTGATGGCTCCAAGCCATGTGGAAACATATAGTCCCACCTGAATGAGCTGTGGTCCTTGTAAGCAGGGAGAGATAATGTAGGAACTGATGGGGATCATAAGAACTCACCCTTGGCATGGCCTTTTAAATACCTTCTCTGATGGCTTTAGCAACTTTTTTTATCCACTGTTGGATTGGCATCGATATATCTGACTCCCAGGCATAAGAACAGTAGATCCAATTATTTGGCAATGTGTGCTTCACATCTATCAAACCTCTCATGTTTGTTTTTGCTTTTGCTTTAACTGTGATGGGTTTCCAATTGAGAGTCTGGCATGCTATTTTGGCAATGATACTCTTTGTCTAAAGATGGTATTTACAGCCTGCATTAGTATGAGATAATCACTGCTTGCTTGAATTGACAGCGGATCCCCACCTTGTTGCTGAGTCATATTTAGCCATCTGTATATGTTTTATGGTGCCATTTATTATCTGTTTAGCTGCACCAGCAGGGTGCTACTATTCTGTTTTGTCAATATGCTGACTCTTACCATGTCTCAGTCTTAGGATGCAAACACAATTGCAGAAAGTGTTGGAATAAACTTCTTGAAATCAATCCCCTCCCCCCGACTCATGCAAAATCTTTCGTAGGTGTCTTGCTCATTATTGATCTGTCATCGTACATTTCTGCGTAACGCTTAACACTGCTGTGGTTCATTTCATTTTTGTGTTTAGTCTTCATTCATGGTCAGTTCCTGCTGTTCTCTGTACGTCTAAACCGTGTTGACTTTGCAGAATAAAATAAAGTACAAGGGAAAATTGGCCATCAGCTGAACACCATAGGGGGTCAGGAGTCACTGCTCATCCTAGGTCAAACAACTTCAGATTACAGTCACTGGGGCTGGCAGTAAAGAATGTCTGTGCAAGCAGGATAATCTTTAACAGTGTCCCTCCAGCATGGATTCCTTTGCCAAGCTGAACACAGGGTCAAAACAAGGCTCATGGAAATGCAACCCTTTCTCAAAAAGCTCAGATAAATAGCTTGGTTTATTGGGACTACAATTCCAAACCAAATTCTGATTTTGTAAAAAAAAAAAACAACCCACCAAAAAAAACCCCATGATTGGGAAGACAACTGTGTCTTCAGTCTCTGCGTATCTTCAATCCCGACCCCCACCTCCATCATCAATCTAAAAATCCCTCTTTCCTGTCCACCCCCACCTGCTTCCCTCCCCATCACTCCACGCCTTACTTTCCCCTCTGCTGTAACAAATGGTAGCAGGAGGAAGGAAGAAGGGTCTCTTCATATCTTCACCAGTAATGGTTGACATACCATTTCCCAAGTCCTGAAATCTATGTCAGATAAGAATTTTGGGCCCACAATTCTAGTCTTGTATTTGAATATCTAACTCTGAAACTAGACATGTCACTATCTCTAGCTTAGAGTAATAAACTAGACAACTGAGTAGAAACAGACTGGAACCCTCAACCTCTTATTTTGCAGAGACAACCAATTATCTTCTTTATCTTATAAATTACACAGGTTTCTCCTGCCATATGAGGATAGAAAAGGTTTTCTGTCACCAGCAGTGCATCGACATCTCAGATCTAATTGTATGTCTAGCAACCAACACTTCTCATAACCAGGACCATGGACATAGCCAGTATTTTTGTTAGGGGGCAGGCTTTTGTGGGGGGCGGGGCGGCACAGAACCTCAGATTTGTATTGATTTGCATTTATTTTTATTGATTGGGAGGGCAGCATGCCCAGGACAGAAGCAAAGACAGATGTGCTAAACAGACCTGGAAGCAGAGGGTCAGGAATGCATGTCAGTATTCAGAAGGGCACAGGATGCAGTACAACTACATCATATATACATTTCCAGCATTTGGTAGGCAAACTTAGTTGCTGCTGAGGATACACTGGGTATCATTAGAAATTCTCTGAGACTAATTTGCCTGTTAAAATATTAATTTTCCTATCCGACAGGCTGGCTGTGAAAAATCACATTAGATAAACCCAGGAATACTGTGCCAGACTCATATAACAACTATGGGTTTTGGCACCAGTTGGCACCAGATACAGTGTGTTAAATCAGTGGTGCAATCTATGTTAGTGCTATGATGGTAGTAACAGCCAAAACTGCCAGATACAACTCCATAGAAAGTGAGTTGACATGGAACACAACAGGCTTAAAGAAAGGGGCAAAAATGGAGATGACTCACCCACAGAAACAACCCTTAAAACCCCCCACAAAGTTTCAGCACCAGAGTACAGTACCAGCTTTGTTTCTTCAACCTTTTTTATATGCCTTGTAGTGCTGTATTAGAGTCTAATAATGACGAGACTGTACAAATGAATGTGAAACTGACCAGCCGCTTGCAGGAATTTGCCCATCTTTCCTTACGACCAATGCTATTGTAGCCATACCACCGTGAACCCGATGATGCTCTGTTAAAGCTGTGTGTAGATCTTTTTATTCATTCATTCATTCATTCATTCAAAACAGGCATGTCCAACTCCCAAGAGACTGTGATCTACTCCCAGTATTAAAAAAAACCTGGCAGTGATCTACCCATTGTGGAGATCTACCCATTGTCATTGGAGGGAGAAGGAGCGTGGGTGGAGTGGGTGGATTGCCCAGAGTTGTTGAGCTTTTTGGGAGGCGGATTGCACAAAGTTTTTTAGCTTTCCCCCCATAAATTTTGTACACGATAAGGATCCCGCAATCCACCAGGATCAGCTGGGGATCTACCGGTAGTTCACAATCTACTGGTTGGACATCCCTGATTTAAAATATTTATATACCTCATTTCACGTAAGTACCAGAGCAGTGCACCATGATAAAATACACCAAATTAACAAGAGGGGATTAGTGTCAAATAAATGCTTTGGTAAGGGGCTATGTCTTTAATTGGTGGAGGTACTGGTCATATCTTGCTCGCAGGCAGAGTGGGAGAAACTGTTCCTCAAGGCAAGTGCCACCACTGCAGAGAATGCCTTATTCCTGGATGCCACCAGATGGACCATTGAAGGCTGTGGCACCACCAAGAGGTGCTCTCCTGAAGAATGGCCAAGTTAATATGCAAGAAGACACTGTCTCAGATACCCAGGTCCCAAGTTGTTTAGGGCTTCATAAATGGGTAGCAAATCTATGGGCTTGGGAGGTTCATAAAACTGTTCTTCTTGCAAAAACATTTTTTACTACTGGTGCCTGGGGAGATGAATCCTGAATTCTTAGAAGTAGTGGTTGAAGAAAAATGCTCACTAGCATATGTGCTGTGCAGATTAGTTTTTACAGTAATTGAGAGACCAGTCTACAAAGACACTCATATATTTTACAGTAGGCCATTTCAACTCTGCCGCTCCACACCTGTCTTTGGAGAAAACTATTTTCATTACTCCAGTTGAATAATCAGATGATATTCTGAAATATAAGAATTATTGCTTCCTTCTCTTTGTAATATCAGTGTGTTTAAGGTTTTCTGAATTCTATGAAGCAAAACCACACCTGTTTTCTTTTAAAATGCCCTGTCTTCTGAATTATATGCACTAAATGAAAATGAATGGAATTAATTAGGCTTTGCAAAAAAATATTCATAATAATAATCAATTATTTTTTTATGGAAAGAATGATCTGCTTCTAAATGTTTCCTTTTTAAATGTAAGAGTAACCTATATTTCATATAGCACAGAAATGGATGAATTAGCTCATCCATTATACCTTTTCAGCTAAATTATCTTTTTAATCTCTGGTCTTTACCAGAATTTTAATCTTTCCTTGTAATACCTGTAGCCACATGTCTTCAATCATTTTTGCTCCCTTTCTTTCTCTGAGCTGTGTCTATATTTTGCAGTCTCGTTTTAAAATGAGATGGGCCAACTCTGAAAATGGCATTCAAGGACATACGGTTATCATTGATTTATATTATGGCAGTATATTATTATCCATATTGTTCCCTCTCGCCTGCATTTATTACTTTTTGACTGTCATTATGTTCCCAGGAGACATCTTCATTCACCAGTCCACCGTGACACCTAAAACTTGCTAGAAAGTCCAATATCTAACATTTCCCATTTTTTTCAAGATCAAAAATGTGCTGCTTTTACCCGGCACAGATCCAGGGCTGAGTAATCCTTTCATAGCCCAGAACTTTGAATCTGAAACCAAGTCTTCAGTGTTTAATTAGAAACATATAAAACTACCTAGTTCACTTAAAGAGAAATAATACATGAAAGATGATAGTTTTAGATCCGCAATTATTTCATCACTCTACCAACCTTCAGCTAAGTCTTGCTGAGATTAAAGTGCTGTAACCTATAAATATGTCTTAGTTACAGCCATCCTGCTGATATATCTACATTTTAACCAAGTGACTAGAGAGGTTTTTCTTCCTCACTCCTGATTTGCTCAGCCATAAATATACAAAGTGGCTTCAGGCAAAACGTCTTTTGACCTCAGTTCACTTGTCTCCGAAACAGGAACAAGTGGGGGAATAGTTGTGACACCGAGTTCTGTCCCTCCATACCATCCGAATGAGATGAGGCTGTACAGATCTTGGATCATTGTTTGAAGACCACCACTGGCTGAGGGCCTGCTCTAGATGAAGTCACACTCTCCTCTGCAGTAGTGGGTTCAGTTTCTACTAGGTGTGTGTGTGTGTGTGTTACTTCTTGGTTCAACATTGTCACTGGACAAATCACTTGGCACTGTTTACAGGTAGGAAGTGAAAGGGCCCTTAGTTTATACAGTCGCACCTTGGAATTCGAACGGCTTAGTTGCCAAACGTTTTGGCTCCCGAACGATCAAAAACCGGAAGTGAGCATTCCAGTTGCACAGGGCAGCATTTTACCAAAGTCTGCCCCTGCTCTGGGGATCTCACATTCATGACTAAAATACCGGTTTTTTTGCTCTATAAGACTCACTTTTTCCCTCCTAAAAAGTAAGGGGAAATGTGTGTGTGTGTTTTATGGAGCGAATGCAGGCTGCGCAGCTATCACAGAAGCCAGAACAGCAAGAGGGATTGCTGCTTTCACTGCACAGCGATCCCTCTTGCTGTTCTGGCTTCTGAGATTCAGAATATTTTTTTTCTTGTTTTCCTCCTCCAAAAACTAGGTGCGTCTTGTGTTCTGGTGCGTCTTATAGAGTGAAAAATATGGTAATTTCAAATCATTTGGGAGTCATGCCCCTGAAACAACTTCTTTCCTCATCTTCTTTGGTTTCTACTTTGGGGTCTGTGACTGTGGGTCAGTGATTTAGAAGACTTCTGAAGGCAGCCCTGTTTAGAGAAGTTTTTAATGTTTAATAGGTTATTGTATTTTTGTGTTTTGTTGGAAGCTGCCCAGGGTGGCTGGGGAAACCCAGCCAGATGGGTGGTGTATAAATTATTATTATTATTATTATTATTATTATTATTATTATTTGCTCATGGAGTAATGAGAACCAAAGTATATAGTCTGGGTTGAAGTAGAGTATTGGTAAATACCAGGCTCATATGCAGCCACATCCCTACTCAACTGGGCCAGACACCATCTCTCAGTCTACCCTACCTCTCAAGAAATGTTGTGACAGAATGGAAAGTGGTGTGAAGAGAACCATGAACAATTTGGAGGAAGGGCAGGATATAAATGTACTAAAGCAAATATAAAGTTGCTTTGTTTTTGCTGGTTTTCCCCTTGGCTGCCAGGAAGGATAGTTTCACTTTGCTTGCAAAGTAGCCTGTTTATATTAGCCTTAATGAAAAATGCTATGACACCCATTCACATTACAGTCAGAGTATAATGGTAATATTCAGCATTGGTTATGAGATGTTATGAGTAATGGGCCTTGCCTAAATCCATTTTGTGCTGCTCCATTGACTTCAAAGATGCTTTAGACAAACAGACGAGAGTCCTGCCAAGATTGTAAACGCCTCAGAAGCTGGCATGGATTTCTTTCTTCTTCTTCTTTGGCCAGACCCTGCTCACCCTCTGAAACTGTCAGTGCTGATGACAAGACATGCAACTGAGACGATTCTAATGGAAACCCCTAGAGCTTAGAAATAATTTGTGTGCACTCTTACAGCGAACTATACTGCTTTTGGCTTCCCCCCTCCCCTGGAAAAAGAAACAAAATGCTAATTAGAAGCACAACTATAGCAACAGTGAAAATTTTCTTACCTATTATGTACATTGTGCAGTGTGCATAATACTTTACATAGTTTAAGATCGCTGTACCCTGCCCCAAGGAAATTACCATCTCAAATTGGGTATGTTGAGGCTGTTGGAAGGGGAGCAATTTGCAGTTGTTCACATGCTTAGGTTTAGTTACAGACCGGGCTATAGTAGGGTTGGAAAAGCTATAGGGATTCTGTCAAAAGCCCCATGGAAATGGTGGGGTGCTGCTGCTGCTGCTAAGTAAATATTTGAATGAGGTAAAAGATCAAGACTCAAATGCCTCATCCTCTAATAAGAAAACCCTTAATGGAAAGATCCCCAAACTGTGGATGTCTTCTCAACAAAGAAAACTAACAATAATAATACTAATAATTATTTTTACCAGATCTGCATCCTATATGCAGGACAAACTACAAATCTATCTTAATCTGCTGAACTCTAGAAATCTTATAGAAAAATGATTGCTATACGTTTTTATAAAGTTTTCATGGTTTTAGTTATCAGCTATTTGCCAAAGAAACTACAGAGAGTGGTTGAGCAACTTAACACACTCTCTCTCTCTCTCTCTCTCTCTCTCTCTCTCTGTCCCCTTTATAGATGAAGACAACATCTGGATATGTCCCAAAGACTTGACAATCAGGCTGCAGCACAAATGGCCAGCAGGTGGTGCCTGAGAGCCAATGGAACAAGGTTGATCTATTTGGGGACAGTTACAGATAGGTAGCCGTGTTGGTCTGCCATAGTCAAAATAAAAAAATCCTTCCAGTAGCACCTTTAAGACCAACTAAGTTAGTTCTTGGTATGAGCTTTCGTGTGCAAGCACGACAGTATTGGATGTGGAGGATAGATCAAACCTTGTGGGAAATAAAGTGCATCTACACTCCTAACACGGGCAATATAAGCTGCAGCTTTTGCAAGAAAAACAAAGTTTAATCCGCCCAGCAAAAGTAGATCAAGGACACAAATCAGTTTAGTTAACTGACACATTTAGAATTTCTATGTCACAGCAGCAGAACTTCTGATACAGACCCAGTTCATTGCTCACATTTAGAGAAATAGCAAAATTACGATCCGAAGTTTGTTGCATTTTTAGGTAACATCTGCTGCCATCAGACAATAGTTGCCTTCAAACGATTCTCACTTCCTCAGATGCAGTTTTCCTGTTGCTGCAGTTAATTGCCATTGTCTGATATCTTCTCCTTTTTTTCTTGGAGTGACTCACTATGTCATTATATATTTTGGGAGATAATGGTAAAAGCATCTTTTCTCAGAAGCCTGGAAAACTGGGGCTGTCAATTGCTGTGTGTGGAAAGATGCTGGTGATACGTTCTCACCCCTAACTTCCAGCTGCTGCAGCAGATGATCTTTCCTTCTAAGGCTTCCCTCCCAGAAGTATGCCTTACCCAAAATGAGCTTTAGGGTCTTTCTCAGGAGAGATCAGTAACTGTTATAGTTGTATTGGTTATTGCTCAAGTACAATAACCCAAGGTTACTTAATATAGATAGGATATCCTTTTCATGCCCTTTTAAGTAGTAATCGGCCAGGCCAGCCCTCTCATTAGGCAAAGTGAGATGATGCTGAGGGGTTCAACATGGAGAGAGCTGTGAGTGTCACATGACCTGCCTTAAACCCTCCAAATCTGCCGGCTTTTCTCAACTCTGGTACAATAGAGGGTGCTGTCCCATCACCATTTCTAAAAAAGGATTCATTGCATTGTAGGGGGTTGCACTAGATTATCTTTGGGGCCTCTTACAACTCTACAGTTCTATGATCCAACTGCTAATTTGGTTGGGTTTTGCACATGTAATAGGGAGAGCTATCATCTTGCCCTTCGCCTCAGGCAGCAAAATGTATTGGGCCAGTCCTGCTAACCAGGGTGGTTTAACATAAGGAAAAGGGTACATTTGGCCACTTTTCCAAAGTGGACATTCTAGTTGTGTTCGGCCGGAACCAAGAGAGAGCTGTTATTCCAGAGTGAGTTATGCATTATCCAGTTCATTTTGTGTAAAAGCCCAGATAATTGGTCCTGCAAAGCTGCTCACTTTTTAACGACTTTTAAAGAACCCATTACACTTGTGAAACACTGATTTAAATGGCTGTATGTTAAACTACTGTTGCATCACTTCATGTCTTTTAAATGATGGATGCTTGAAAGGCCTCTAAATTAAAGCTCAGCTATAGTTGTCTCTATGGCTGTAATCCAAGAAAGCTATATGTGTGCACATGGAAGAAAACTTGCACATCCTGGGTTTTTCTCAGGAATTCCAGTGCATCTGCGAAAGACTGCAAAGGCTGCAGTCCTATACACACTTACCTGGGAGTAGGTCCCATTGAATTCAATTAGTAGACATCCATGGGATTGCACTGTAAATCAACTTTTCAGTTTGTGGCATAAATTGAAATATACATTTGTTATTGAGCAATATGTACAAATTTGGAAGAAGTGAGAGAATTCTATGCTGTCATAGTGCACCAGAGAGCTTGGCTTTCTCCAGACCATCATTTAAGAGCTCCTGTCTCAGCATACATTAACTGGCTTAACGGTGTTTTTCAGTTCAATAAAGCAAGGTTCATGCCTTCTTCGCAGTTCTTCTCTATTAATCCCGTTACACAATTATGTAATGTTTCCCAACTTTTATTCAACAGCAAGGAAAGAGGTAGCAACCAGGATTCTTTGCATAGCCCTCTGTGGTAAAAATACACAGCATTCAATAGTCCTCTTAACTAAGATCAATGGAAGTTCCACCCATTGGAAGAGAAGTAGATCCATTGATCTGCTTAACATCCCACAGACAATAGCTAATTAATTGAAACCAATAAACAGAAAGGGAGTAAATCCTATATATTGATCCTAAACTATGGGAAAAAATCCAAGTCTTCTTTCTCAGTTTCCTTTTCTTTCAGGTTGCTCTTAGGGGGGAAAAATATGACAAAACCAAACTTGTCCTGATTTTAATTAAGTTTTCTTGAGGAAATAGCAGATGTTGCATTACCTGTATGTAAACTCCTTCTGGATCTGTAAAGGAAACATTTCTAACAGTAGGCTCCATAGAACCACTGTAGGAGCTGTATGTAAACCATTTTGTGGGTAGAAGATGCAAGGAAACTTCTCACTTTTTATCTTTTCCTACCATACCCTCTAACACATACTACCCTTTCCTTCCTAATCAGTCACATATTTGATATAACACGTAATGGGATGGATTGAAAATCTCTGCTGCCATGGATTAGCAACCACCCACCCACAGACAACCATTCCACATCCATCTTCAAGATGAAGACAGTGCAGATTAACCACGGTGAAAGACAATAGATGGCATCCTTAGGAAATGAGAACAAAAGCCATGTCATAAATTACTGGGATTCTGGAGGGCTACACCTGGAGGGCCACACCATTATGCTTGAGATTGCAAAGTAATTTTACAGCACATTGACATGAGTAATCTAATGATAACTGCTCTACACAGACTTTGATGTGATAAGGGAGAGGAAGGACACACTGACCATGCAGGGTTCTAAGCCACATGAATACAGAAGACAACTTATCCTGCAGTACATAGTAGAGGGTGACAGCAATGTGATGGAGGGGGAAGAACCAGCAAGCATGTGCCTGCTCTTCTCTTACACGGTTCTAATTCCATGCACCTGTATGGGGCTTTCGTTTCCTTTGTTCTGTGATTGTGGTACATTCTCTCACGAGCCTTTCAGCACTAAACATCACAGAATGTGCGGGGAGAATTAGGAACCAACGTGACCAGGGATTCTCCGAGGACTGGAAGAAATTTACAGAATATATCAAAAATTTCTGTGATGAGCAAATAACGTTCGTTGGCTTTCAAGAAGCTCTGTGAAATTACTGTTAGAAATATTGTTTAAAAAATATGATGTGATTAAGAGTATTTGAGTGCAATATAATATTGGGAAATGTGAGACAAGGATAAAAAAAAATAAACGGAAAATTATCAGACAAGCTGAGGGAAGTTCTGAAAAAAAGGGTTTAAGTTAAAAATGAATGTATAATTTTGTAAAAAAAAAATTTTGATGGAAAATCTAATAAAAAATATTTATTTAAAAAAACAAAACATCACAGAATGTGTGGCCTCAGAGTGCTTCATAGATAGTCAATGGCTATCTATGGCTTCCAGAAAGTGACCCCAGCCTCTGAAGCTGGATGCTGTATCTCAATGAAAAGGAGCATGAGGGCCATGTGGACTATCTTCCAAGGGCCACATTCCAGTGTTGGGCAGGACCAGAGGGGAAATCATTAGAACAATGGATGTGACTCTTACCTTTGTATATTAAGCTACATTTTAGCCACACAAAAGCCCATCATCATTGGCCATGTTTGCTGAGATTGATGTGTGTTAGAGTCCAGAACACGTGTGGGGCCTTGTTGCCTATCTCTGGAATAACCCAACAAGACTAGTTTGTCAGTGATTCAAGGAAAAATGGTTACATTCCCAGGCACACTTTTCTTTTCCCTTCCTAGTTGACACAAATAGTACATATTTGGAAAACATGACCAGACAATACCCGACAGCTATCACAGGCAGACCTTGAAGTTTATGAACCAAAGAGAACAATTAACAACCTTGTCAGCTCTAATAAATTAGTAACACACTGACTTATCTTCATATTATATGAGAGTCCATAATTCTTAACCCTGTCTCCCTGCAAAAAAACCCCCACAAAAACTTGCAATATTTACAATACATGACTTTGTTCCAGAACTGTAATCACATTTTATAACAGAGTAATAAAGCTTTTTAAAAAAATGAATAATATCAATTTCAAAAGAGAGCAAGAAGTTCATGTATAGGAATTGAGCTGGTCTGTTGCACTGCATGCTGAAATATATCGCCTGTGCCCTTAGAATACATCAAAGGGAGGAGAGACTTTTATGGCCTCATGCACGTCTCATGGTGATATACACTGTATCAGATAAATCAACATTATGTTTCTGTGATAAAGCCAATAACCATGGATAGTCAATTAAGCAAGAAGACATGTCACACTGTGTGTTACACATGCTTATTAAGTTTAGAAGCTCCTGAGACCAGCCTCGGCTGCTGAGGGCTTAAACGAGAGATTGAACAAGTCCTTGAAACAATTGGCCCACATGGTTTGATTTTAATTTGAGACAGACTATACAACTCTGGAAAGTGTCAAATAAAATGCAGAGTGATATCCAATATAACAGGTAGATCTTCAGGGAGATGATTAAAAAAAAGGTATTTCTGCACCTGATCAGAAATCTGGGAAGGCAAGCGAGTGGCAGATTTCTTCTTCCTATGTCATGGGACAAAACTGATGACTAGTGGACCAAGTGGCTATCAAGTGGGCAGCCAATGATGTGTTTCCCATTTGGTGGATGGTTGTTGGTAGTCACCCAGTGTTGAATGCCCTGCTAAAGTAAAACTCCACCTTGGCCTGAGCTGCATCATGATGATTCATCACAGTCTTATGTAAATACAGGTGAATATGTGATCGTCAGGCATTCAAAGATAATGATGAGGCATTGTGATCTTTCAAAAAACATTCCCATGTGACATTAATGTCCCAGTAGTACTGCCTTAAACTGGCAAACCAAGGGCCAATATTGGTGGACAGAAGCAATTGGATTATAACCCTGCAGTTAAGTTTCCCCCACTATCTCAAACCCTATGATCAAACTAGACAAAATGTGAAGTGTGTAAATGCATTTAACATATCTGTTGTTGTGTTTTGTTTTAATGTACTTTTGTTTTAATGTACTAATTGATGCTTTTGAATTGTGGTGCTGGAGGAAACTCTTGAGAGTCCCATGGACTGCAAAAAGATCAAACCTATCCATTCTGAAGGAAATCAGCCCTGAGTACTCACTGGAAGGCCCAAATACTTTGGCCACCTCATGGGAAGAGAAGACTCTCTGGAAAAAAACTCTGATGTTGGGAAAGATTGAGAGCACAAGGAGAAAGACGACGACAGAGGACGAGATGGTTGGATGGCATTATAGAAGCTCCCAACATGAATTTGACCAAACTGCGGGAGGCAGTGGAAGACCGGAGTGCCTGGCGTGCTCTGGTCCATGGGGTCACGAAGAGTCGAACACAACTAATCGACTAAACAACAACAACACTAAACAGCAACTGCAGGAGGGTCTTGATGAAGATTGAGACTTTGCTGCAAAGAGAGAGAGGTGATTTATCCTTCCATACAGCAGCTATCAAAAGCCACCCCACACCCACCCGAATCAAGATGGCTGCTGTTCTTAGGAGGAAAGCTGGGGGGGGGGGGAACATGAAGAATGAAAAAAAGAGCTAGAGATACAAATATGTTGAGAATGCTGGATGCTGGGAAAATGCATATTTATTTAGAAACAGTTTTTTTCAAAGCAGATTGAAAAATTTTAAAACATAGATCAGTCTTCAAAAAAAAAAGAGTAATGAAAAGGAAGGCAAAATAGAGATGCACAGAAGAAAGATGACTTGAAAAAGGCCAGAGCAAGATATTTCTTTTCCACCGGGCAATGTATTTAATGATCTGCAGTAAGACAGTGAAACCACCCACCTATACATTTAATAAAAAATATTGTAAGTAGGATATTCATTGCCCCAAACAGAGTCAAATGGAGACTGTATTCCTGAAAGAAATGGTTGCAGAAACAGGCACCTAGAAAAGTTTGTTAAAAGAGTGAGGGGGGACCAGATGGGTGATGAGAGCTATGCAGAAACAGCTTGCACATAATGTGCAATTTGAAGATGCATCATCTGAGTCAATAAAAAGGATTTGCCATTCTTCTTTGTGAACAGTGAAGGAGATCTGTATTCGAAACCACCTCTCTGTCACTGTAGAAAGGTCTACCAGCATTGCTCCTCCACCACTGATGCTCCAATGGTAGAGAAGACAAAAAGGGGGCATGCTAGGGTGGATCCACAAAATCCTCCATTGCCCTCATGGACACCTCATAAAAATACATAGAACCAGAGGCTGGTATACTTCTTCTTCTTTCCACTGAGACCACTCGAAAATGTTAAAAAAGAGAGATCTACTGGTGGAAGGATTCACTTTTCAGACTGTAATTCTATATGCACTTACTTGAGAGTAATCTCCATTGAACTCAAGGAGCCTTTCTTCTGAGAAAACAGACCAGGGATTGCTCTTTGATTTGTGTGGATAACTAAGGACATAACTTAGAGTCAGATTAAACATGGTTTACGCAATTCTTTCCTCAAATATTTATTTTTAAGCAGTCTTGTAGGCTGAATTTGAGAGCACGAAGCGGGGCAGGATGAGGATTTCATTGCCTGCTGCCATCCTGCCTGCTGCCATTTAGTTAAAATCATCCTCCTTTAGCTGTCCCCACACAGCGCCTGCCTTCAATTGATGTTTTTTGTAACTCAGTATCAAATCTGGGTCAAATATCTCAATCTCTTTCACATGCAAACACTGATACAGTGGTACCTCGGGTTACATACGCTTCAGGTTACATACGCTTCAGGTTACAGACTCCGCCAACCCAGAAATAGTGCTTCAGGTTAAGAACTTTGCTTCAGGATGAGAACAGAAATAGTGCTCCGGAGGCGCGGCAGCAGCGGGAGGCCCCATTAGCTAAAGTGGTGCTTCAGGTTAAGAAGAGTTTCAGGTTAAGATCAGACCTCCGGAACGAATTAAGTACTTAACCCAAGGTACCACTGTACAATAATGCACACACACATACTACCTAGATTGGTGTCAGCAATCCTTTCCCATTTAGTTTAAGTCACAAGTTGATTGATGCGATGATATTCCTAAGCAAAAGAGTAAAGAGACTCCCATGCTGGCATTCTTGAGAATGGAAATCCTCTGAAATCAATGTGTTGTGTGGATGGGCCCTGCTTGCTTAGTTTTCTCTCTGAGGAAAAGAAAATTGCTAGTGCCACCTGCTGGGCTGCTGTTGGTCTGAGGAATAATTCATGGTGAACGAACCATGCAATCATAGAATTGTAGAGTTGGAAGGGACCACAGGGGTTATCTAGTCCAACCCCCTGCAATGCAGAAATCTTTTGCCCAAAGTGGGGCACAAATCCATGGTCCTGAGCTAAAGAGTCTCATGCACTGCTGACTGAGCTATCTGTTATGTGAGGAGCATAACAATAAAAAATATTTGCTTTCAATATTATTTTGACATTTTTCCATTAGTGAACTTACTACTGCTATGACAAAAGGGGAAAGGTAGCATTATTACTAGTTTGTCTTACAGGATGTTGCTTGCATCCATGGGGAGACTGATTGGCCGACAGACAAAGGGGCTTTCAGGCTAGCAAATATTTGCAGAGTTACCAGTAACAACTATCTTATAGGCAGTGATAAGAAGAAACGGAAAACAAAGCAAAGCAAAAGTTTCCATTTCAGTATCTTTATACTTCCCCCAACATTCCTAAAAAATAAATCAAAATGAAAATAGGCCCACTGTGGGTACTTCTAGATGTTAGGATCATCAATTGCTTTCAGCCAATATGGCTTGGGAATGGAGAAAAAGTCTTCCCTCTGGTGTCTCAAAGCATTTGCCTGTTTGAAGCAGGTAGCCAACCATGGGGGACTGACAATTCCATATACCTTCAAAACTTTGCTCGTGGTTTATGCAATCCCTTTGTAGCCTGCAGTACAGGCCACTTGTCAGGGGAAAGATGGAGAGTTAAGTTGAATCATTGGTCTATTGGATCAAGTAAAGGGTGTGTGTGTTTTTCTGTGGGATATCAGGGGGAGGGGTAGTCAAGGTCAAAGCTGCAGGCTATCCTCATATGCTTATGAGTCATTAGGTACCTGGATCTTTCATCCAGAAGCAGTGAGCCTAAATAGTAGCTCTGACATAACAGCTATTCACTACACTTTCTTGTTCATCCAAAAGAAAAGAGGGGGACCCTCTTCATTCTCATCTAATTTTTTCCATCTGGATTTCTCCTTGGTACTAACTGTTACTAAGCTGATTTTAGATGAGCCCATGCTTGAGTAGTTGAAGAAGAATTGTTGGGTTTTTGTTTTTTCTCTCTCCCCTCTCTCTCCTCCCCCTCCCTCCGAAGTTGGGCTGTGACAGAGGCTGCATCATTTAAGGGTTATTATTTCAGTCTGTTCTGCTCTTTCTGAGCTCAGGCATTTTCAAGTGGCTCTAATGAAGTAAATCCAAATGACTGCTTTGAGACAAGGAAAGTACCTGATGTGCACACAAAATATATTTTTCCCCTCGTGGTGGCTTGCAGCAATCATTTGAAGAGAGTTTCAGTTTCATTCATGGGCACATGTCAGGCTGAGTGGCTGTCTTCCCAGCCTGCCTTATTGTTCCATGGCAGGTTTGCCCCAATCATGCTCCACCTGATTTCCAGGGTAATGTAGAGAATTTCCAAAAATAATTTATCAATGGGCACAGTCCAGATATGTCAAGTTTGTGGCAGCTGCAAGGAAAGCATAGAATCACTGAATTGTAGATTTGGAAGGGCTGCCAAGGGTTCAAAGGGTTATCTAGTCCAACTCCCTTGCAATGCAAGTATCACAACTAAATAATCCCTGACAGATGACCATCCAACCTTCATTTAAAAATCTCCAATAAAGAAGAGTCCCCCACCTTCCGTTCCATGATGCAGAGTGTCCCAAAATTGGGTTTCTAACAGCTTTTGGACTACAATTCCCATCATCCCTAGCTAAAAGGACCAGTAGTCAGGGATGATGGGAACTGTAGTCCAAAAACAGCTGGAGACCCAACTTTGGGAAACCCTGAGCTAGAGAAACCAAGGTTCAAACCCTGACTCAAATTGCAATCCTACTACTTTTATTATGTATTTATTAATACCAAAATATGTCTCCGAGCAGTATGCAAGTATAAGAACCAATCACACAAGGATTTAGATATAAAAATCCTTTACTAAAACACACAGTTCAACAATTCCTTTAGAATGTTAAATATAAACATCCACCATTAAGATTTGCAATAAAACAATCACATTTAAACAAACTGGAAATTAAAACAGGAGAGCCAGGTCAAAAGGTCAAAGGACTGGCTGAGTAAACCGGAGAGTCTTCCAAAGCTGATGGAATGCCAGTACTCATGGGACCTCTAGTATTTCAGCATGGTGTGCATTTCAGAACACTGATGCTACCAGTGAAAAGGCCCTGGAGTTAGTCCCATTCAACTCTGTGATGCTTACTTTAGAGTAGACACATATAATGTTTTTTTTCCTGGCTGTATTCACATGGAAGTTTATTCCATTTCTGTGATAATGCTCCCTTAAATGTTACTTTCCACATTGTATTTGAGCTTCCACATGGTGTAAGAACTACTTCTGAAACTATAGTGGAGTTTAGCAAATGGATTGTTTCTGGAGGCAAATAAGACAGGAATGAGCACTAAATACGCATATGCTCTCATTCTCATCAGTAACTTATAATGTGAGTTTGGGAAAGGGAGGAGTAGCAAAGATGCATACTGAATCAAACTGTATGCACAGCAATCCGAACAAAGTTTGGAAACCAAACAAACTCCTTAATATTTCATTGTCAGTCTGCAAACAAGATCAGATCATTCTGAACACCAAAATCTAAGGAACATTTCATAAAGATTACCAAGGTTTTCTCATATAAAACTGTCCTTCCACATTAAAAAGAAAAAGAAAAAAGAAACTTAGAAAGTACTGGCAAAGCCTTGGAAGCACATTAAAATCTCAGCAACTTGGTGTCCTTGGAAATCACACAGGAACCGTACTTTCTGATAGCTTGTGCCTTACAACTACCAAACAGTGCTGCAGATGTTTCCATCAATCTCTGGGACTTTAGAATCCATTGTTGCTCTTCACCCACCTCAGCAGATTCATATCAGATATCACTTGCTCTTTTTATAAACACATACTCCACAATACAAACATTCATCCCACTTTTTCATGTCACGTGAACATGAAACTCATCAAAGAACAAACTTGCTGTGGGAAAATTAAGCTTTGCCCAATGCTACTTCTTTTGTGACTAAAGGGAACACGAAGCTGTTTTAGTGCTTTTTTTTTTTAAAGGCACCTTCCTCCTCCTCAAACACATTATCCCACTCATTTCCGCTTTCCTATTGTTGTCCACTTCAGATTCATTTTCCTGTTTGTCCTTTTGACCAGCTGACATTTGAAAGCGTTCTCTTTGGGATGGAAAAAATGCTTGGCTGAAGGATGGGGTGTCAGATATTCAGCCCATGCTTCTTCCGTGCCCACATTAAAACAAAAACAGAAAAGAATTATTTATGATTTAAACAGTTTGTCGAGTCAAATTTTGATACAAACAAAAGTTTCAAATTAATCTAGTGGTGCCCATGGCTGCTTTTTTTACTTTTTATTTCGGATTCAAGGGTGAATAACTATGTACATAACACACATAGGTAAAGGTAAAGGGACCCCTGGCCTTTAGGTCCAGTCGCGGATGACTCTGGGTTGCGGCTCTCATCTCACTTTACTGGCCAAGGGAGCCGGCGTTCAGCTTCCAGGTCATGTGGCCAGCATGACTAAGCTGCTTCTGGCAAAGCAGAGCAGCACATGGAAACACCGTTTACCTTCCTGCTGGAGTGGTACCTATTTATTTACTTGCACTGCGTGCTTTCGAACTGCTAGGTTGGCAGGAGCAGGGACCGAGCAATGGGAGGTCACCATGGGTCTCACGAGACCTGGTACCAAAGGGGCAACCAACATGGCATCCTCCAGGTGTCATTGGACTCCAACCCAGCCAGTCTGGCCAATGATCAGGTGAAAATATGGGAGCTAGAATTCAGCAACATCTAGAAGTTACCGCATTGGCCATTCCCTTCATGTGGATGTTGCTTCCCGCCACTTAACTCAGAATACCACAAGAAGGGTTTCTCTCAGTGACATATCAGGATCAGTTTCTGTCAGTTTATCACTTTCCTTTAGTTCACCACATTTCCACATTCAGGGATATCCCTGTTGAATAGAGCTACAGTAACACTGGGGAAACACGTATTTGTCAATATTGCATGCAGTTTCGTCCTTAGCAACCATCAAGATTTGACATTTTAATGTACATTACATAATATTTGGTTGATTAACATTACATAATATTTGGCTGATTAACATTCTATGGATTTTTAAATATGTTTCTGGGAGGGGGGTTATTGGTTTGTTTTTGTTTTATTATGTATTTTCTATTCTCATTTTGTATTGTACGTACTGGTGAAGGGCAATAAACAAATTTAATAAATAAAAATTAATAATAATCTATGGCTGGGGACATCAGCAAAACTTACAGCGCCGAATGAGCTGCTGAGGCCTGTTTAAATTCCTGAAGGGTGCACCAGAGTGAAGCCAGGGGTCAAAGTCTTCACTCTGGTCCACACTGCAAGTCACACTTCCAGGCATGGGCAGACCCCGGCAACCTGCATGGCCAGCGAAAGAAGAAGTCACGTCCTCCAGAAGCCATACAGGAACCAGAAGACCTCCTCCAACCAAGCTGCAATAACTGCTCAGCCCCTCTGAGCAGACATGTATAGCATTGTGCTGCATGCTTCCCAGGTGGTACTGTGGTCTAAACCACTGAGACTCTTGCACTTGCCAATTGGAAGGTTAGCGGTTCGAATCCGCGTAATGGGGTGAGCTCTCGTTGCTCTGTCCCAGCTTCTGCCAACCTAGCTGTTAGAAAGCATACCAGTGCAAGTAGATAAATAGGTACAGCTGCTGCAGAAAAGTAAACATTTCCATGTGCTTCGGCACTCATCACGGTCCTCCGTGCACCAGTAGTGATTTAGTCATGCTAGCCACATGACCCGGAAAGCTGTCTGTGAACAAACGCCAGCTCCCTCAGCCTAAAAAGTGAGATGAGCGCCGCACCCCATAGTCACCTTTGACTGGACTTAACTGTCCAGGAGACCTTTATCTTTCCCTTTCCCTTAAATGTTGCTCTAAAAATCAGCACAATTTAAATTGAAATAAGGCTTTGCAGTTTAAAAATGCAGACTTCCAGCAGAAACAATAGTGACTTCATTTGACAATGCATTTCATTTTCAAAATAGTAAAGTGGGAGGCATAGCACAAAGACAAGAGTGTGTAAATTAAGCAATGTTTTGCTTATTAGGAGAGGTATGAGGTTATTCATTTATGTTAGAAACTTGATTTTTTTTCTTACAATCTGGGAAGAAGAAGAATCCATCTCAAGATTGTATTAGCCTGTCTGAATTATTCCTGATGGATATCAGTGTAAATGAAAAGAGCATCAGGCCAGTGATTATCATCTAGCATGTGACACTTTAACAATGAGGTTAAAGTAATTTGTACTTCAAAGGAGAAAATATTTTACTGCCTCTGACCTTTTTCAGTATTTTGTTTTTGCTGGCAATTCCACTTATTCCCTGTAGATTTCTGGAAATGTTAACAAGGAGAAGAGCCGTATCAGATATTAAGCAAACCAACATAATCAACATTGGAGATTTAGGGTCCAAACATCTGCGCTTTACATGAATGCCAGAGAATACATTCAGTCAGTGAAAAAATCCCTCAGACTTGGATATAGTGAGGTTTTCAGAATATGAACAATAATATGAACAATACTAGTAAATACAGAATTTCTGTTGGCTTGAGTCATCAAACACCTCTCTGCAATGAAAGTTTTTCACTACTTGAACAGCTGCAAAATGTTTGATTTTAGAAAAAAGTTTTGATGATGACTGAGACCAATTTAAGAACATTCCATTTTCCCAGAAAAGTGCAGGAAAAATGCTGTATCACAAACTTCCACAACATTTTAATACTTATTTTATATAAAACACATGCAATACTCTACACATCTCATGATCTGCCATCCTTGAGCATGGTGATCTAATAACTGGTGGCCATGCAGTTCCAAGCATATTTTACAAGGCTGATTATGAAGAGAGTTTCAGCCCTGGTTATGGCCCTTAAATGGCTTTGGTCATCCTGATAGATGATCCATGCTGGGAAACACAGGGAGAGCATATGCTCACTGTAATTCTCCATGACCTCTTGGTGGTTTTTGATAGGATATACTTCCAGGCTACCATGTGTGGGTTTGAGGATGGAGGGACTATGTTGCAGTGCAAACTCAACTTCACTCCAGATCAGATGGTGATAATGGTGATAATGAACTCTTAGTTCATCTATTCCAGGTGCTGCTCCATTCTCCCTTAAGGATAAAGCTTACTTTTGAATGTGCTCTGGAACCCAACCTGGATATCTAGATTGCAGCTATGTCTAAGAGTGCTTTATATTAGCTTAGGTTGGAATGCCAGCCATATCAACCTAGAGGACAAAGGCATAATGACTATGTCATACATGCTGTCAGGGAACTGCCATCGGAGCTAGAGGCGGAGGGAAGGCTCCAGAGGGATGCTGGAGAGGGTCCCAGTAGGGAGAGAGGCAGCCCATCTGCTGGGGAAGGAAATCAGTGTAACACCAGTAGAGAAGGGGGGCAGATGGGGGAATCGGAGAGGAGGCTCCAAGACTCCTCACCGGAGACCAGTGGAGAGAGTACGGGTACTCCGCTGCCCACACCCTCCCTGCGCAGAAGACTTCCGCGCAGGGAAAGGAGGAGGAGACTTGGCGTCAAAGAACTTCTGTGCTGGAAGAAGTTCAAGAAACGCCCACTGACGGATTCTGCCAGCGACTGAGATAGCCACAAAGCTAGAGGCTGTCCAGTTAGAAAGGGTTCAACCAGGTAACCTAGCCAGGAGTGGCGGCAACTTACGCACGAGCAACCCCTAAACCCATTACACATGCCTTGGTAATTTCTCAGCTTGATCACTGATGTGCTTTGTGATGTGTTCATTCAGAATCTGCTGCTGGTCTAGAATACAGCTTTCCATCTATCTATCATCTATCATCTATCTATCCATCTATCTATCATCTATCTATCTATCATTTGTTGCCATCTGCCTGTCTCCATAGACAATGGAAGATCATTGTTTTGTTTTTAACCTGATATTGTATGAGATCAGTAATCCAGTACTTAAGTAACAACACTAATTACCAGGTAATTCATGGGCTTGGTACAAAACTGCTTTAAAGCCATAAATATTTTGGAGACACCAACCTCTTAACCCATAATCTACTGACCCAATAAAACTTGTATTTAAATTATGTTAGTATGTAGTTTTGCAAAGTTTGTGTGGATAAGCTGAGCAGACAGTCATGTAAATACAGTATGGACTATGTTGACCTGGGATTGGGGGAATCAGGATAATTTCTAGAGGGACTTTTGCTGGATTTTTGTTGTATAGATATAAAAATGCCCCTGTTGCTGATGACAGGGTGTGTGAAAGTATCCACTGACAGCTGAAGCTGAGAGAAAATATATTCCTTTTGTCTGCTTACTCTTGGAAAAGTTTAAATAATTCCATACGGAAGGAGCTGGGGGTGTTGTTTTCATTGGGAGTGAGCTGATTTAAAACTGCTTGGTGTACTAGATTCAGGTAGGTAGCCGTGTTGGTCTGACACAGTCAAAAAAAAAAAAAAAAAAGGGCCAGTAGCACCTTAGAGACCAACTAAGTTTGTTCTGGGTATAAGCTTTCGTGTGCATGCACACTTCTTCAGATGGTGCACTGGAGTTCTTTTTATAGCATTCAAAACATTATATTCTGCTCAGATAAACTGTTTGTTAATGGACAACAAACCACCAGATAATTCCCAAAAGGGCAGAAGCAGATATTGTATAATCAATATTCAAGTAGAGATATGCTGGTTCCCAATTTTCTGCTTCTATTTGTGCCTTGTGGAGTTATAAAAAACAGATGCAGCTACACTGCTTGGGCAAGAAGAGCTAAATATATTTTGCCTCCAATGAAAATGAAGTGCAAAGGCATCATCATCATCATGGTGCCTTAGGTGAGCAATAATCATTGCATTCTGAGATATGGGACTAGGATGATGCTATAAAAGCCAATTCCTCGTAGCTACTATATCTCTTTGTCACACTGTGGTATGACCAAGAAACAAAACTTAGCATGGGCCTACACTTATGAAGAGAAAGGGCTATAGATGTTCTTGGCTCTTTCTGGCTCCCACTGTAATGTCCAAAGTGGGGCACATTTGGAAGTCCCAACCCCCACCACAATAAAAGAAAGCAGTATAGAATACACAGAAGATAAAGATGATAAAGTGACTGGAATGGTTGAGGGAGTTGGGTATGTTTAGCCTGGAGAAGAGATGACTGAGAGGTGATATGATATCCATCTTCAGATATCTGAAGGGCTGCGATGTGGATGATGGAGCAAGCTTGTTTTCTGTTACTACTCCAGAGGGTAGGACTCAAACAAATGAATTCATCTTACAAGAAAGGAGATTCCAGCTAAACATTAGGAAGCACTTGCTGACAGTAAGAGCTATTTGATAGTGGAACAGAAAACCTTGCAAGGTGGTGGACTCTCCTTCATTGGAGATTTTTAAACAGAGGTTGGATGGCAGTCTGCCAGGGATTCTTTAGCTGTGATTTCTGCACTGGAGGATGTTGGCCTAGATGACCTTTGGGTCCTTTCCAACTCTACAATTCTATTATACTTTGAGCACTCTTCCCTAAGGTTCCCTGCAAGATGCAGGCTGCCCAATCAGATCTCGAGGGCCTCACCTGCAGATTTCATCCACTTATGTGAAATGGGGGGGGGGGGGGATTTATAGACTTTTTAGGTTCTCCATTTTAATCAATAAGGGTGAAACGGAGCTTTGCATTTAACAGATCAGAGTTGAACAATAAATTGAATCAGAACAACACAGAGGTGATTCCAAACATGTATGAGCTGCTTCCCCGTACTGCTGATACAGATAGAAGGGAAATATTATGGTTGTTGCACACCCAAAATACTTTTGATCCAACATTTTACTTGTAGTGAATGGAGTGGACTGTGCTACAAGGGGATTGATTGGAAATATTTGCCATTTACAGAGCTCTAGAACCATGTCTCTGAACTGTATTCAATGGATATGACTGATATGGTCATGTCCACTTGATGTACAACTCTCTGCAGTAGCCACTGCATGAAAGGTGCACTGAAAGTCTTTTGTGTGATGCTTCAGTTGACCAAATGGATGAGAGAATAAGGCACAGAACAACTCTCCATAGACTTCCTTGCAGATGATGTTGTTAAACTAGAAGAGGGTTGTGGAGTCACCTAGGGAGGCTTTACCAGCAGCTGAGTGTAGTTATTTATAGTAAGAGGAAATTGGCTCTTTATATGCCTTTGTTCCTTATTTTTCCCCCAGGGCTGAACTCAGCCATGAAAACTCAGAATGTGTCAATCTGGTTGATATGCTCAATCAGAGAAGTAATATGGGCATTTTTGCTATAGCTGAATATTTGTAAGGTGAAGTTATTGCGCCCTGCTTGATTTTAAATTGTGGCAGGTTACTAAGGGACACTCATAAGTTGGTTTGTCCCAGTCTATTAGTAATATATTAGGTTTCTTTATTTTTAACAGAAAGTAAAACACACGTGACCATGGGATTTAATTTTATATACAAGGCAAATGACTGAAATCCCCCGTTCAGTGGCATTTAAGCAGCCAGGTTTGGGTTTGAGATGGTTTTTCAGCTCTTCACCAGTTCAGTCCTAAAGCACTACAACAGATTTTATTTCACAGTTCCCAGAGTAATCTACTTCTGTTAGTTCTACTTTTAAATGAAAAAAAAGAAAAGAAAGAGAGTCTGGGGGAAGAAAGATTAATGAAGCCAAAGATTATTAGGATAAAATAAATAATATCTATGTAGATGGCTCTTAATTATGGAAGCTATCTTGGGAAATATTTTGCAAGTGAACATACTCCCCAATGAACACAGCTTTGCAGCTGTGAAATACATTGTTTAAGGTATTAAACATTTGTCAGAAAGTGCCATTCAAAATTATTATTATTAGTAGTAGTAGTAGTAGTAGTAGTAGTATATCACTTTGATGTTCAAAGTGTTTTATATACATCAGGGTAGGCACAAGGGAGGCCTGGATCTACATCCTACTGATTGATTTCTGGGTGGTTTGCTGTTAACCAACAAAGATTTCTGATTTGTTTAACAACAACAGCAACAGCAAAAGCACTGGGTGGAATACAGTGTAGTGCCAAGGAAATTATTCCACCAGCAACAATATTTTTGCCTGCCCTGCAGAAATACCTTACCTCTCCCCACCGTGCACTGCTTTAGGAGATCTTATAGAGCACTTTCCCCAAATGTTCAAAGTGCTTTACATCATCTTGAAATCTTTATAACATCCCCGTAAGGCAGGGAAGGATTGTTATTCCAAAAATTAGAGAAAAGAGAGAGGGCTTCCAAGACTGAAAGACAGTAGCTCACCAAATGACAACCAGTAAATTCACAGTTCATTTCAGATTTGAACAAGGGACTTCTGGCTCATAGCTCATGTTCTGAACCATTATGCCTGAGCACAAACTTATGGGGAGAGATGGAAAATGCAGTGCAGAACTGCTTTGCTAGAAATCAGGTTCTCTTGGCACTTCCTGGATCCTCTTGAGTAGACCGAATCCATAGAAAAATTATATTTGACAAAAAAAGAATGTTGCCTTTTTCTCTCTTTTTCCTGCACCATGAAATAACTGCTGCCAGGATTTTAACACAGTTCTGCTCTAACTTATACCATGGAGCTACCTTTGAGACATTCAGCCATTGAGCTATTACTTTTAGAAGTGAAGCTTTATAATAATCTACTATATTGGGAAATTTTATTCCTCCTTCATTGTGGCTTTTTCCCAAGGTTGCCATGGGAACGCAAGCTTTTTTATTATTCCACACAAAGTTTGTAAGTAGTTTTTGCCAGCTCAATGATACCCTTTCGTCAATCTTTATCCTTACATTTTCAAATAGAAAAAGTATCTCGATATTAATTGTATTTTTAATGCCACATCTTTGACTATACATGAGAGTCCAGCCTGGAACCTTTAAAAAAATATTTTGCCACTGCAACCATAACTAGTTCATAATTTAATTTAAACAGCACTTCTACGCTTGAAGACAATGAGATTAATAGATTGTAACACATTCCTTCGCATAATTTCAGATTCTGTGTCTAGATATCAAATATCAGGACAATATGGGATGCAAGTAAAGCTTTCATAAGAGGCTTTTATATACAACAAAGTGCAATAAAGAAAAGAAATAGAGAGCAAAAACTAGAACAAATAAGGAAAGCTATAGGAATAAATGAAAAAAAATATTATCAAAACAACCAAAAAATGAATTAATAAGGCAAAATTTAAAAATACTACAAACCCAGGCATCAGCAATATTATATAGTGAAATTGAAGATAATATAAAATGGATGAAACAAAGGTTATTCGAATTCACAAATAAACCAGGAAAGATGTTGGCCTGGCAATTGGAAAAGAGACAGAAGGAAAAATTAATTGATAAAATAGTGGGAGAAGGGAGAACTTTAGACAATCCTGAGGAAGTTAAAAAGTGCTTTATAAAATATTATACAAAGTTATACAAAGCAGGAACTGAGACAGACGGAGAAATAACAGAGTATCTATGTGGAAAGAATATACCTGAAATCAGGAAAGAAAAGATTCAAGATCTAAACTCCCCAATAACCATGACGGAGCTACAACAAGCAATAATTAAGATGAAACTGGGAAAATCCCCAGGCCTGGATGGCCTTACCGCAACACATTGCAAACAATTAGAAGAATCACTATTGTCACCCATGAAAACACTCATATAGAATAGAATAGAATAGAATAGAATAGAATAGAATAGAAGATGGGAAGACTCCCAATACTTGGAAGCAGGCTCATATAGTAGTAATCCCAAAACAAGGATGGAATAAAGAGTTTATAAATAATTATAGACCAATATCACTACTTAATAATGATTACAAAATCTATGCATAAATATTGGCAACAAGATTAAAGACAGTTTTGCAGGATTGTATAAACAAAGAGCAGGCAGGGTTCTTGCCGGGGAGGAAAATGAGTGATAATGTAAGAATAGTGATTGATATGATCGAGTACTTAGACATGAAACCGAATAAGAAGGTAGCTTTTATATTTGTAGACGCAGAAAAGGCGTTTGATAAAGTTCCATGGAAATTCCTAAAAACAATATTAGACCAGATGGAAATGGGAGATCAAATTACAAGAGGCCTAAAAGTAATCTATGAACAACAGGAAGCAAACATCATAATAAATAATGATATGACTGATTTTTTAAAAATACAGAAGGGCACTAGACAAGGGTGCCCACTTTCACCATTATTATTCATTCTGGTCATGGAAATATTAAATCAAGAAATTAGACTAGATGAAGAAATAAAAGGAATATCCTAGGGGAGAAATCATATAAAATAAGGGCATTTGCAGATGATTTAGGGCTAATGGTTGAAAACCCAAAGGAAGCATCGCAAAGGCTCTAGAAAAAATGGAAAACTTTGGAAAGGTTTCAGGTTTTGCTTTGAATAAGGAGAAAATGAAACTAATGGTTAAAAACATGGAAGATCAGGAGAAAAAGGAACTGGTAGAAAAATTTGGACTACAAATTGTAAAAAAAAAAGTTAAATATTTAGGAATTCAAATAACAATGAAAAATATAAATTTGTTCGAAGATCATTATGAAAAAAATTGGGAAGAAATAAAAAGAGAAATGGAAATTTGGACAAGACTGAATTTAACACTTTGGGGTAGAATTTCGGCTATTAAAATGAATATCTTACCCAAACTCCTGTTCCTTTTTTAAATGATCCCCATAATAGGTAAAGAAGAATGTTTTAAAAAATGGAAATTGGACCTAACAAAATTTATTTGGCAAGGTAAAAAGCCACAGATCAAACATAAATTATTAACAGACATAAAAGAGCGGGATGGCTTTGGACTCCCAGACCTGAGAATATATTATGATGCTGCATGTTTTAGTTGGATCAGAGACTGGATTACACTAGATAATAATGATACTTCTCGCAAAACACTGGAAAACTCAAGATCTACCCACACTGGAAGAATGGCAGATGCAACTGATAGACTACATGGAACTGGCTGAAATGACCGGCAGAATTCGTGACCTGGGAGAAGAGAGGATTGAGGAGGATTGGAAGAAATTTAAGAATTATTTACAAAAGCATTGTAATTTGAGTGAATGCTAAATAAGATGCTAGACTAAAATAACTGAGCACCACTAAATTTAGAAGTTTTTAAGAAAATAAGTAAGACTGTGAAAATTTAACTCCTTTCGAGAATTATAAGATTATGAAATATAGAAGGGATATAAGAATTTAAATAAGATGATAAATTGCTGACAAAATGTTATAACGATGAAAGTGGGAGCGGGAGATGTGAGGAAGTCCAAAGAAAATGTGAAACTATGTTAAGACAAATGTTATATTGTTTATTATGTCTACTTCTATTGTAAAACCCAATAAATTGCTTTAAAAAAAATAATAATAATGATATCTTAGTTTTAGAGCTGGAACAACAGATATGGCTGGCATGCCTATCTAATTTACAGTTCCCTCCACCTCTCTGCCCTGAGCCTCTGCAGCTCAGGAGAGGCTGGAGGGTTACCGGACCCAGAGGCAACCTCAGCTTCCTCTGACGGGGCTGAGAGTGGAGCACCTGCAGGCAATGGGTCCATTACCTCAGGAGCCAGAGCAGACTCAGCTGGTGCCTGCACCCGAGGAGCCAGCACAGGTGAGGACCCTTCAGGCTCATGCCCCAGCCCTAGCTCAGCTGGTTCTGGAGGTGGGGAATCCTGTGCAGGCTGGGATTCCTCAGGTTCAGCCTCTGAGTCCGAATCCCAGGCCATCACAGCTATATTGCATGCTAACCTGCCTCCGACGGTTGTTATGGGGATGAAATAGACAGCGGAGGGAGAGAACCATTTGTGCCACCTTGGGCTCCTTTGAGGAAAATTAGGATTGAAATGTATAAATAAATAAATTTAAAAACTACAGCCACCTGGACAAGTGGCTAGCTAGCAAGAAGGCCTCTTACTGGCACATATGTAGTAATGCCCCCTGTGAGCAGCAGAAGTTCATGACGTTCCACAATTCTCAGGGAGATTTAGACATAAAAACATGGCTGGCTGCCTCTGGAAGATCAATGCAGAAGTAGAACAGGGTTCCATTCAGTCCCATTAGGAAACAGGATGGAATGGATTTACAAGTGAGTGGTGCATGTATCCCTGTTTTGGATATTTCTTTTCTTTTCCTGGGAAATTATCCTGTGTCTCCGAGTTTGTGTGTGGGATAAATATATTCCAGTTCCAGCACATTGGGTTTCTTTGCTACATTTTTCACACACTTGTAATTGTTGTTAGCAAGCCTGACAGTCATCCATCTTTGCCATGCAGCCAGTTCCTTTAAAATAAAAAATAAAAACCTGCCTGCTCGCAAACTAGTATTCACTCAGGAACACCTGCACACGAGTCATACACAGCTGTACATTTGTCAATACCAAGCCAGCTGTAGATGATTCCATATGGCATTTACCCTCCATTTAAATCAGGCTCAGAAACAAACACAACATAACAAAAAGCTGCTGCAGTATGATAATTAGGCTTTATCATACCTACAGTCTTCAGACCATCAGATTGGTGTAGCGTGTGCAGAGATGGGGAGATGGTTGTACTTAAAACTGGTATAAATGATCCAGAGCACAGTAGCTCAGTCTGGATTTCAGCAGACATCAGAAGGTACTATTTGATTTCCTGTGCACCTCTCTGTGGTGAGTGACTCCAATGAAAAGGGACAAGAGTAAAAGCAGGAGTAATTCAAGAAACACCAGAAAAAGTTATCTAGGAAAACATGGGAGAATTAAATAGCCTTCATCTGGCATCAGAAACAGCAGCAAGGTCATCTGCACCAATCAAGTGCTCATTGTAGAAAATATTATGTTACTAGGGTGCCACCACTGAAGAGGCCCTATTTTTGTTTGTCACCTATTGAAGGCACCTAGCACCTTGAGATGGGGGTTCATGGGAATAGGTAGTTCCCTGAGGAAAATGGGGGGGGGGGCAGCATATTGAATTGTACCTATGAGCAAATTAGGAAACTCCAAAGAACTTAAAAAATGGGCAGGATATGTTAAGGTACCAGTAAAATGTGCATGGATAAACCCCCAATGCCAGCACATTGCTTTGTTGCAATAACAGCTTATCCACAGTTATTCTTCATGGACAAGTAGTAATGAGAGAAAGAAGCTATAGTATGTGTGTTGGTATCAGTTTTCTGTGTCAAAAGGCAATGAGGCCACATCTCTGATAGAGGTAGATCAATTTATCTTTGTCCCATTCTCATTTCAAGTGTCACATCAAAATGTGTGCATCTCTTCCCATTTAGGTCCAGATTCCACTTGTGCGGCATCACACATTTAGCTGCCCCAAGATGCTTTAGGACATTTTTAAAAGAAAGAAGGGGACATCTGCTGTGGGTGCGAGAGGTACGGTCCCATTGTGTATAGGGTCTGTGTACTGTCACTTTATGGATGTTCCTGGGTATGTTTTCAGTTGCAGCAGGTCTATAAGCTGTGACATGATGGAGGGCATACTGTTTTTCTCCCTCTTCTCTATTATTCCACTGCTGTTTTATCATATTCTAACTGCAAGACTGATGCTCTGCAAAGGGGCAGTGCTGCATTTTTAACCTGCATCAGGAGCACGGGAAGGTTTCTCATCACCAGAGAGCTCCAAGCAATGTCTTCCCCTCCTCCTCCTCCTCTTTTCCCCCAGCTCAATTAAGAAACAACATCCTCCCCCCCCTTTTCTTTTCAGTGCCTTCCTTTTATCTACTCCTCTTCTCATGTTTCTGTTATTTCCCCACCCCACCCCTTTACCCTTCATCCCATGGCCGTGGTGCTGAATGCTGATGAGCTCCTGCTCCATTTAACCCAAGACATTCCTTTAACATTTTCTCTTCCTTTCAAGCGTTGGAAACATGAGATGAACTTTTACAGGTTCGGTACATGGCAGGTAATCGGATGAGAAGTTTGCGCTCTTTGCATTTCCCCCATGGGCTGAAAAAGGAAAAGGAAAGGGGGAAGGGAGAGGAAAGGAGGAAAAAGAGTTGGGGTCTCTCAGTCCAGCTCATCTCTCCTGATGAGTAGCTGGTGGGGGAATCGGCTGCTGCATCAAAAGCAGGTGGTAGAGACTGCTAGCTGTTTTATTACTTTCTAAGGCTGGCTGTACCGGCAAATAATTGCTTAGGAGGATGAAGCATGCTGACTTTGACTCCTGCGCAACAGCAGAATTGTGTCACAATGGAAGCAAAGGCTGATGTTGCTTATGGTGTACAGATATTTAGTACAAATGTTTAGACGGTTGATCCAGGTCGACTCACAAAACTTTCTCCCTCATCACAAAAAACAGCTCTGGGGCAGGGGCTAGGCTGAAGTACCAGCAGGCCAAGACTAATTCAGGAAGCTTCCCCGAACTCAGCTTGTTTCATTTATCTTGTCAATTCTACCTGGAATCTTTAGAAGGGGGTGTTGCTGCAGTTCAACAATGCTCCAGTCCCTGCAGTAAATTTGCTGTTCTGTGGGACCTGCTGAAAAATGCAGACTGTTTCCCTCCACTCTGCGGGGTAGCATTTAAACATGCAATCTCCCACCTGTAGTCTGAAACACAGGAAGGGCTGCATACATTACAGACTGCTTTGATAATGTGTTTTGCTAAGTGATATAACCACCTCTTTCTTGTTGGATCAAACTTACATATCAATGAAAACTGCCAACCGTTATGCATTAATCAAAACAGTAGTTCTATGAATGGGGGGGGGGGATGACAACAGTGGTAATACGTTAATGGGGCATTTTGTCTATTTTCTGTGTTACTTCAGTACGCATTGGAAATATGGAATTTGGTGTCATTACGATAGCATAGGATAACTGCCTGATAAACTTATTAACATGAGAATATTGATCATGCAGGGTGTTGAATTCAGAAACAGGAAACCCAGTCTGCAAACCAGATGTGTTGTGAAGGAGGCTCCTACACTTTAGCCTCCACAGCTCCAGAAAGCCCTAGACATGTATTAGGAAACCACAAGGTTAAGGTGCCAGGGCCAGAAACTATGCCACTCAGTAGCTGCAGCAACTGTGGGTTGTTGGTTTTTTTGTGGGGTTTTTTGCATTTTTTTTGGGGGGGGGAGCTCATCAACTTTGGGGTTTGTCTAAGAAAAGCTCAACAATTTTGTGGTGTCCTGGTTTTTACTTTTTGAAACACGGCAACCCTACCTTAGCTACGCCTTTAAGAAAGCTGCAGGAAGAGCATAACATGGCTAAAACTGATGGAGTAGGAATAGAATCAAAGAAATGTAGAGTTGGAAGGGACCTCGAGTGTCATCTAGTCCAACCCCCTGCATAGAGGAATCTCAACTAGATCATACATAACATGCAACCTCTGCTTAAAAATTCCCAAGGAAGGAGAGTCCACCACCTCCGGTAGAAGTCTGTTCTACCGTCCAGTCCTAGTATGAGCCACAGCCAATGGTGCCTGGATTCAGGCATCAAAAGGGCCACCGCTCGGGGGTGGAACAGCTGCCTTGCCTGCAGAAGGTTCCATGTTCAATCCCTGACATCTCCAGGTAGGGCCATGAATGTCCTCTGCCATTGACAGCCAGTGCAGCCAATCCTGAACTAGATTAACCAACAGCCTGAGTCTAAATATTAGGCATTTCCTTATGTTTCTAAAAGTGTATTTGATGGAAACTGGGCTCTTCCAAATCCAGCTATCCAGCTAATTTGCTGCCATAGCTGGTACCCTTACCTCTATGTCCCTGCACCCTTTCGTTGATATGGCAGGTTGGGGTCTCAAAAATAGCCTGAAGGTTTAAGCCTGAAGGTTGAAATAAAACTTTTGAAGGATTATGTAAGTATTTGGTATCTGCAGGGGGAAATGGGGAGAAAAGGCAAGCAAATATACTGTTGATAGTGAAGCTATTAGTATGGCGGAGTCAAACATTACAGTATCGATCATATATAAGGAGAAAATGCAGGGACTTTTTTTTTTTGGTAGAGTTTAACAATTTAGCTATTCCAGTTGCCTGGACATGGTGTGTGTGTCCATGCACACAGTCCCCCCCCCCCCCCCACACACACACATTGGAAAAGTAGGTATCAGGTTTGCCTTTCTTAAGAAAAGAATTATTCTGCCTTTTTCTAATTAACAAAAGGAAATAGGTGTACTGGATGATTGCAGTGAGCATATTCATTCCATTCGCACTGCTGTGTGGTATAAAGTGGGAATAATTTAACACCAAATTGTGATGTAAGCTCCAATAGACAAGGTGCTTGCATTATGCATGAGAGGGGGCTTTCATCATGTGATTCCCCCCCCCATTTGGTGCCACAATGTACCTCTTGGATCAATCCATGTGGGGGTGGGAGTAGGATATCTTTGGGAGTTTTCTCTGTACTGAATGTGTTGTGTTCATATTGTCCACATATATTCTCAGCTGTTATCTTGTTGCCGAAAATACATTCCAAAAATTCTGAAAGCACATTTATTTTGTGGCAGAGCTTGCAGAGTTCTTGAATCTCCCCCCCCCCTTCTTCCCTCCCCATCCAATTAGAAGCCTCTGAACTCACTGGATATAATTTTTTATGTTTCTGCTAGTGGTATAAAGTTTTAAGATTAGTACCTTTGGAAATTGAATCTGATTTTTAATGATTATAGTGTCACATTTCCAGCCCAAAATACTTTTAAAATGTCATTAGCAGACATACCATTAATCATTTTGATATTTTTACCATTAAAATATCTTTCTTTTTTCATTAAAGAAATAATGAATTTGAAAGTAAAGATAGAATCTATAGCGTATTAATGGCAGGAGTGGAGACCAGATTAATATGCTTAATTCTCCTTTGCTCATGACATTTTTGGTTACGTGTGGCTTCTGTGCAAGATAACAGGAGCTAAGAAACAAATGGCTAAGCCTCAGTATTTTTATATTTCAGCCCTAAACACTTCCCCTCTATTCCGTAAGACTTTGCACATATGGCTTCTCCATTAATTTCAACAAAGGGATCAGCTCTACATTAACAAAGAATGACTCCACCCCACCCCCACCCCAATGAATGAGATAGTATTTTATATGCAAAAGCCATTCACCACAAAGTCACTGTACTCAACAGTGACCATTAGAGAAGGACTGTTGTGACATTTATGGGGAATTAATTACCACTGATCTTGATGCAACCGGCCTTCATGAATACACTCAGCTGCATGGGAACCATTTTGCGTGGGAGAATATCATGTGAGCAGCAGTGAGTAAGGTGACAATGCAAATAATATGGTGTGCATAATGCAATCGGGTGGGCAGGGCTAATCACATGAAACTTGGGGTGCCAATCATGTGGGAAAGACCCAGTCATGCAGGAAAGCTGAGGTATTTCCCACATGACACAAGCACATGGGATAGCTCTAGTGATGCACACGGCGCTCTCTCTTTCTCTGTGTCTCTCTCTGAAAGGAGTTTTTCTTCTAAATATTCATTCTGATCCAAAGCTCTTTGGAAACTTTGAATATGCTGTGCCATCCAAATTCTGTGCTTGCTATTAAAGGCCCGCCTGAAACAGAGCCCCAATGGTGGAACCACAGAGGTTATGTGGATTTCTGTTATGTGCCTAAATCTTAACATGCATGCTTAAAAATGGCTTCCTTGTTACTAAGTTCTATGAAACTTTTTATTGTCTAGAAGAGGTGTCAGAGTTCATCTTTCACGCAGCTGATTTGCTTAACAGCTCAAGGTCAAAGCTATCCATATTTGCCTTTTCAAGTATTGCCTCATATTCAGGCACAGAAACAGAACCTTCTATTATGTTGGTGCAAAATTTGCAGAATCAACTGGATCGAAGTGCCTTTGACTTATTATTTTCCCTCAACTTTTCTGTTGATAGACACGCAAAGTGCCTTACACGAGTTTAAAAAAATAAAACATAAACAACAATCAAAGTAATCATTACATGTTGGTTTAAGACAGCGGCAGGTCAAAGCCAGTCAACTATTCTCCACCTGAGGAGTTTAATTGCATGGTCAAAATCATCCCAAATCAAGCGAGACCCAAGCAGCACCTTTCACACAAAACTATAAACAGCAAAGACCTGATTTGCGTCCTTGGTGATAGCTGTTGGGATAGTATACTGTCGTTTTAAGAAGAACAATTTATATTACCACACAGAACTGGTTCCAGCTAGAAGATGGTGATCAGAGACGTTTTGTTATCCTAAAGCCAGTTTAAGTTAAAGTTTAATCTGTTTAAGTGAAGCAGAGCCTCACATGGCACCAGGAGTGGGGTTCCAAAGAGAAGTTGATTCAAAGGCAGGCCTCTTGCTGTGAGGAACAGAGGGAACTGCACAGATGGAAAATGTGAAGGGCCTTAGAGAGCTAGTGCTGTCAGATAATGCTGCTGCATCCTGTGAAAGACTGTGAGATATATATATATTGGGAGGCAGCTGGTTATGGTGAAAACAAGTAGAAATGAACAGAACTGTATTCTTGGGTATTGCAGGGCCAGAAATAATGGCATTCATAATAACATGAAAATTAGACACTCACTTATGATATGGTTCATCTTATCAATGGTTCATCTAGGGGTTTTGGGGTTGTTCCCAAATTAGCAGCATAATTTCAGGAAGGAAGATGAAACTATTCATATGGCAGCAGCAATGACTTCTTTTGGCAGCTGATTTCTACTGTGGTTGAATATGCTATCTCCTTAGTGCAGGCATAGGCAAACTTGGCTCTCCAGATGTTTTGGAACTACAACTTCCATCATCCCTAGCTAACAGGGCCAGTGGTCAAGGATGATGGGAATTGTAGTCTCAAAACATCTGGAGGGCTGAGTTTGCCTATGCCTGCCTTAGTGAGTGTCTGCCTGTCTTTCCTTCCTTCCTTAAACACTACCTGTGGCCAGCAAAGCTGGAACATAGTTCCAGCCACCATGTTCCAAATTCACCCACACGCTCGGATGCTAGTGTCATATAGTTAACATTATTCCAGGGGCATTCTAGGAAGGAAGAACCAAAGGCGGCCCTACCATTTTGCAGAATGGAGTGGCTGCCTCAGGCAGCAGATGCTGGGTGGTAATGAGTGGTGCTGTAGGGCAAAACTGTGAGTGCTGTGCAGATTGCCCTGGGCTGTCAGCGGAGAATTCTGTGCCAGCATCAGTGTTGAAGTAAGATTTAGCTGCCAGCCTAGAGCTTGGAATATGAAAGCTGCCCTGTCCTTCAACAGGGAAAATGACTTAGGCTGACCCTGGGATGAACATAGTAGTTGTAGCTGCTGCTGCTACCACTGTCATTACAGAATATATTTTGAAAAAGTAAAGCCTTCTTCAGGCATTCAGAATAATGCATTAGAGGTCAAACTAGGCAGTGGGTGCAGGTACACTTGCTGCCATTGCCCTCAAGCATCCTCATACATGCTGTTCCTGTTCCTCCTTTCTTAACTTTCACATGTCTGAAGGGGGATTTTTCATTGAGTTGGTTGAGAATCAGCATTCCCAAACTAAGAGAGGATTCTAACCATGTTCAGCAGAATGCAGTTTGAATCTCCTTCCAAACCTTTGTCCTCGGCGCAGAAGAGGATGAGATGGGGACAGAACAAACAGGGATTTGGGGGTCAGAGCGCAGCATGCGTATCCACGACCCCTGCCCACTTTAAGCCCAGACATATTCTGCTGAAAGCCTGAATAGGACTTATAAGAAAGGAGGGAGGAAAGAGCTGTCACTGCAGCAAGTAATATATTTTGAATCAGGGAACTGGATGTGGTTGCCGGGCCAGATCCTACCTTCCTGCCCACCGCAGGCCGATTTTAACAGGAGGGTGGGGCTAGCCACCTATCAATCACCCGACCTTTGTATGCCATCAAGTGGCAACATGAAAGGGGCTCACCTTCAAAGTCCATCTTCAAGCAGTTTCAACACAAACTGCTTCAGTAGTGATGCCTCTTGGTGCTCATCTGCTGATAGGCATTGAGAGATATTGCCTTAGAAGTCTGATTGCAAGTGGTTTGTTTTGAAGCTGCTTCCAAACACACTTCAAAGCTGATGCCTTTCAATGCCAATCAGCTGATAAGCTCTGAAAAACATCATTCTAAGTCCATGTGCAAATGGTCTCAACGCAAGCTACTTGCAAACTGGCTTCGAAGTGCTGGGCGCCACACCTTTACCTGTCTCACACTGGATGTTGCCTACCTGTTTTAAATTAAGGAAAAGAAAGGAATCAGCCAAAACTTCAATGGTAAGCAAACACTCCTGGAAATCATTTCAACCATTTTACTGCCCCACCTAAGATCATCAAAGTGTCCCATCCCCTGCCCCCTATTTGTCATTGGCAAATAAGGTCATTAATTTGGGGGTCTGGGGCTATTATATACCAAAGAAAAGTGAACTTGAAGAGACATTTCACGAGAATATTAAGAGGAAAGGCAAGTGATTTGAAGATTTTTTTACAGAGCTGAAGTTGAACAGTCAGAGCTGCAACTGTGAACAGCTAGCAACCTCTATCATAAGAGATTGACTTGTGATTAGCATTAGAGAAGGGGGGGGGGTGCAAAAAAGATCTGCTTTTAGACAGAACATTTAGAATGTGCCAAGCATCCAAAATTACCTGCAGCATGGTTGCTGCTTTGGATCCAGATGCTGCTGTAACTTCAAGCAGAATGGAAAGCAAACAGGAAGTGAAAAGGGCAAGAAGAGAGTAGGAAGTCAAAAGACCAGAGCTGACCTCCCAGTAGTGGCATCATTGCCGCTTCTTCCGATGCTCCCAAACCGTGGCTGGGGAGACCTGAAGAGAAGCGTTTCCAAGTGGGGCTGGACGTGCACTGTTGCTTTCTACTCTGGCCCCCACTTTTCATTTTTAATACTGAGTTTGTTTCTGTATCTTTGAAGTTCAGGGGTACTAATCACTTTCTTAATTAAAATAGCTATCACATGGACCGCTAGTCAAATCCAAAAAAAGGCAACTCTTCATTCCTTGTTAGAAAATGCAAACAATGGACTATTCACTAAAACTATATTTGCCAGATTTTCTCAGCCATTTGTCTAGAGGCCTAATAATCAATTTTGAATCATTCAAATGTAGTCAAACCGAAATGAATATGAATCATTTCAAATCCCTATGTTTGGAACCTGCAGAATAAATCTTTCCACTCTCCAAGGTGCCGGATGTCTTTGTCTTTTCAGAGAGGTTTTATTGGTTGTAGCTAAGAGATTAAAAAAAAGGAGGAGGGGGGAGAGAGGGGAAAACATAGAGCAGTAAAAGTGAAAACAGCTGGAAATATTTGAGGCTGCCTCATGTTACTTTGGGAAACATGGGGTGGCAACCTACCCATGGGCATTTGCCTAACTACTAGATATCTGCCAGAATATACAGTAGCAGCACTAGATAATTACACACTGATCTCACCTTCTCAGATACTTTTCATATGTAATGCACAGAGCACACATCTCACCAAGGCTGACTAAGTAATTGATAGGTTAGGTTACCTATAGAGAGCTGATCTTTTTCAGACACCGTATGCACTTTATGAAAATCTGAGCAATGTTACAGAGTCTGAAAATTGTTTTGTTTTGGGGTTTTTTTGAACAAATCCTGTTATTTATTATCAAGGTGTGCTTTGGTTCACTGCTGTCAAGCACTTCTGACAGAAATCCTCATTTTTTATATTAAAAGGGTTTAGGAACTAGGAAAACTGTGGGATTAACATGCAAGCACATTCATGTTGTCCTGCTCGGTGTTTACTGGGTAAATGGGGATGCTCCAATCTGATTATTCATGTTTTCCAGCTTCCTCAATACAAATAAATAATAAGGCCTGCATATTTGCTATTGAGAGTTTATGGATTATTTAATTGACAACATGCTTTAGAATGATTGTTTACATTGTTCTGCCACTCTCTCCTATTCCATTCTCTTCTGTTTTTCTGCTGTATTCGGCTCATCACTATTGTCATAATCTTCTGTTTGCTGACACAAACCAGACAGAGCTGGTTCCAAGCAGCTGCTGAAACAGAGATGAACTGGAACAACTTTACACAATGCTAAACTTGTACCGTACAAGAAAAAGAAATTACTGATTTAGAACACATTTCTGTTTCTGTCTTGATCAGTGGTGCAGCTAAGATAATTTCCAGATCCCCGGTGGGTGTGGCTTCAGATGATCATACATATCACTTCAGATGTGAAGTGCACAACTAATATTTCCCTCCTCTCATGCCCATTTCCTGCTTCACGACAACTTGATACACTATGTCCAAGGCATTCCCCTGATCCACCAAGCTTGTAACTCTATAACAAATGAGATTTGTCTGGCATAATTGTTTTTGAGAAATCTGTGGTGGTTCTTAGAGTAATCACAGTATTCTTTTCTAAGTGCTCACAGAGCGATTGTTTAATTATCTGTTCTAGGACCTTTTCTAGTATCAATGTCAAGCTGATCGGTCAGTAGTTACCTCGATCTTCTCCCCTCCCCCTCCTTTTGAAGATGGGGACAACATTTGCCTGCCTCCAGTGCACAGGGACCCCACAATCCCCCAAGAATATGTGTTGTACCAGTGGGCTATGAGTACAAATCAGCCCTCGGGGTATGAGTGTTTGTGTTTGTCTGCAAGGAGGGATATTATTCCATTTCATGAATAAAACATGGTTGTTGCGACTGCTGCCCCCGTGAGTAAATCATGGATTTCATTCTCAGCATGTTAGCTAAAAAGGTTGCTGATACACCAGATGTCCCACAGGATGCCACTGCAATTTGTTGTGCTGAAACCTACAGTCAAGCCAAGCTATTAAGCCACCAGGGGCATTTTAAGTGCACTGCTGCACAGGAGCAGATAGGGGGAAAATTGAAAGCAGAAAACTGGATTGCCTGTACACTGCTGATGTACTGGCTACAGTTAACATCGTCTTTAGAGATTACCTAGACTAGTAGTTTTCAACTTGTTCATATGATCTAGAAATCAACTTTAGCCTCAACCTGCATTATGAGCCCTGCTTGATGTATAATGTATAAAACATACTTTTCAAAGGCTGTGCGAATCCCATTTTCTGTTTTCTCTCCTGCACTAGAGAACAGCTGCCAATCTGAAGAGACAGTGCTGGACTATGGTCTATCTCTTTATAGCCTTAAAATATAAACTTAAAATATAAACCTGGCAGTGCAACAGATATAAGCTATATTCAGTTCAAGACACAAGACATTTGTGGGCCCTGTCCATCAGTTGAAGATCCATGATATACACCAAGGATGCCCAACATGGCACCCTCCAAAAATGGTTGGATTAAAGTTCCTTCATCCCTGACCATTGCCCATGCTGGCTGAAGAGTGCAACAACATATAGTGGGCCCCATGTTGGCTACCCCTGATACAGACTACAAAAAAGTCAAAGATAAATGGCCAGTTTGGAAATTCACCTAGTATGCAATATGTTGGAAGTGATACCACAGTGTTATGAAAATTATTTTAAATATCTTAAAATAAAAGCCTACTGAAGTCTGAATATATGCTTGACTATAATGTGTGTTTTTAAAATAGCTAATGCAATTCATTTCCTATGCAGCATGCAGAATGTGTTCTATAATAAATAACCAGTATGCAGCTACAGATACCACAAATTTTGACCCATCTCTCAGCATTAGAAGTTACTCAAAACTGATTTATTGATGGCTTGTGTTGGAAGAAAAATGGAGGTAAATTACATTATTAATATGATTAGCATATTATCTTCTAGCCACCAGGGCATTCACTATTAAAATAATAAAAGAGAACTTTTTATGAAGCATAATAATTTGGCATAATATTAAGCATAAACTATGTATGCTTTTTCTCTAGACTACTTCTGATGTGGCTTAAAGCCCCCACAAAAAAAGAGTCATATACTAATTTAGTTATTCTGAGTAAAGCTAGCAGACAGTGAAAACAGCATGGATCCGCTGAAGGTAGAAAAGGGATTGAGGTACAAACTAGATGGATAATACTTGAGTTCTTCTAAAAACAGCTGCAGGGGGTCCTGATTTGCATCAGGGCTAAAGCACAAGGAAGATGGGTTGTTAACAAAGCACTTGCTGTTGTATCTCCATGTATTTATCTTCATGGCTAATTATAACTATTTGAGGGGCAGGGAATTTTCAGCAGAGACCCCTGAGCAGACAAGCCAACTTGCCCCTGCGATTGAGGGGGAGCACACCGCACGGAATGCTGACATCACGTATGCACGCCATGCAGTGTGCCAACATCACAGATGCCACATAGTGTGCTGATTCGTTACGCAGGCGGCGGGCATAGAGAGGCAGAGTGTGGCCACTGGGCTTTGCGCTCAGCCTCCTTCTCCCCACATGACATTTCCACAGGATTTGGGGAATGGCCACCTCCTTGAAATTTTTGGGAGGGGCTCAAGACCCCTCAGCCCGACTAGTTGGCATGCCTGCCCCTGAGGCATGGAGGAAACAGTTGTACCTCCTTACCCTCTGGCATGGCCTTGAGCCAAATTGAGGTCTCCCGTGGCTGCTTTTAGAAGACAATTATCCAATCAAAGGTCTACCATGGAACATCTAGTTAGGCCCTCTGAGGAAGTCACACCTTTCAGCAGTTCAGTTTGTTTATCTAACAGCAGCATATTTACAGAAAAGACGTGGTTTATCACTGAACCTTTCAAAATTTTGCTTTTTTATTTTGCTATGTTACTACATGTTACTCTTAGCTTAAGGTTACCAAACGTCCCCATTTCCCGGGGACAGTCCCCGGATTTACAAATTAGTCCCCATACAAAATCCATTGAAGCTGAAAAGTGCCTCCTGATTCATTAAAAAAAATCTGGTAACCTTATCTTAGTTATGTGTCAAGATTTACAGAGTTTTCTGTTACAAAGGCTGTCCAGTCTCAGTAAAGTTTAAAGAATCATAAAAAGGGAAGAGAAGGGGCCTTGAAGTTACTCATCAACAGTCAGAACCTCAACAGCAGACAGACCTGGCATACAGATTATATGCTCAATTCCACAGCAATATGATGAGGTATATTGTATTTCTATTTAAATTATAGCAACGACTTCTAAATGTGCATCTATACATGCAAATTTGTTGCTGTTGTTTAGTCGTTTAGTCATGTCTGACTCTTCGTGACACCATGGACCAGAGCACACCAGGCACTCTTTTATATGCCTGTTGTCTTTGTCCATGGAGTTTTCTTGGCAGGGATACTGGAGTGGCTTGCCGGTTCCTCCTCCAGGTGGATCACGTTTGGTCAAAACTCTCCACTATGACCTGTCCATCTTGGGTGGCCCTGCACGGCACAGCTCATAGCTTCTCTGAGTTATTCAAGCCCCTTCACCACGGCAAGGCAGTGATCCATGCAGGGGACATGCAAATTAGCATAGATAAATTTTACTCAAATGTGTGTCCTCTTTCCCCCTCCTTTTTAGGTGATGTATTTTCTGTTTTTAAGTATTGTTCTGACAAAGCATATGTGATCACCCTATTTATCATTAACTATCCCAGTAATGGGCTTTTATGGTAACCACAATCAAGCTTGGACCTCTCCTGGGTGGGCAGATTCATAAATGGTAAAGTCTGAGAGAAGCATTAGTCCTACATTTTATGGAAATAGACCACATTTTATGTATGCTGCTTTTCCCTACTATATAGGGCATTATATATATATATATATATATATATATATGGAGATTGTTGCCCTGGCGACCCAGGAATATATATACAAACGTGTCCTTATTTCTAGTCATTTCCTGTAAAATGTTTAAAGTAACAAGCCAACAGTTGTATCCAATGTTAGTCATATAAACTCAGAGTAGACCCAGTGAAATTTATGGGCATGGCTTGAGTCAATTCATTTCAATGGATTTACTCTGAGTAGAACTTAGGTGGCTACAGCTCTGAATGTCCAACCTTGAGTTGCTTTTTTTCTCCTAGAGAAGAGGAGCTTTAATTAGCAGCAAGGAGACTACCAACCACTTCAATTATAAAAGACATTCTAGTCAAATAATTGGAGCTTGGGGTGGATTTTGTGTAGATTTATTGGTTTGTTGGTTACCTTGACTTACTTTCTTTCTTTCTCTCTCTCTCTCTCTCTCTCTCTCTCTCTCTCTCTCGCAACTGATGTATATATTTGATGCTTTTGCACAGAGAATGAGGAAATGGCTCTCGTTATATTAAAACAATTATTTAGAATTATTAGTAATTAATGCATATTTAAAATTATGAACACTCATGGCACAGTAGCCTAAGTATCTCATTTAGAGATAATTACACTCTAGCCAATGGTTCTTCATTATGTGCTGCCTGGGTTACTTTATCTTATTTCCACCCACAAACATCATGAATGTTTCGCCTGAGCCTTAAAAAAAATCAAGGGGAAAAAATAAAGAAATGGATCAGAGATTACAACAAGCTTCTAATGTCAAATGGGCAGGCAGACAATCTAGATAGATGTCAGTTGGCACTAAGTGACAGTAAGCTGCCTTATGCTGTTCCCTGAATGATGGATGACAAATCTTATTGTTATACAGATGCTTAACTCACTGATGTGCATTATAATTTTGAAGATGCCAGCTGATTTGCACAGATTAGTATGCTATACAGCTAGAAATACAGTGCAGGGAATAGGAAGCTCGAATTGGTTTATTTTTCCTCTTGTTTGTTGCCTGACAGCTTTAACTCTGAGACCCATTCATTATGACAAAGTGAATTTATAGAGGTCTGGGACTGGGCTGGGACTTTTCCCCCCTGTTAAAAGTGGGAAGGTTTGCCTGGAGCTGATTTGCATTTTAGATAGGCTGATCACTTTGACTGAAATGTCTTTAATAAAAGGGGGGGAGGGGATCAGAGATGGAATTCTAGAGCTATTAAGGTCAATGGAAAGTGGTCCACATAGTTGTGTGGTGCCAGAATTTAATCCCAGCAGCAGACGATAGTGTGGCAGTGTTAACTGAGCATGGGAGGCAGGTCTGGGCAATGTGATATGAGAATTATTGTTCCCTCATGCGTGCCAGAATATGTATATACCTTCATGTGTTCTGATATTCCCAGTTCACCTTGATTCGGAGCTTAGAAGCACTCTATAATGGGGATAAATTCCCAAACAATGTGGGAAAGAACATCTGCTGAGGGGTTTATGTAATTTTCCAGTCAATTAGTTCTGTCAGGAAGATAAAGTATTTCATTCCTTTGAAGAGGCCAATAGTATAGTTTGGGGGAAGGAAAGCCCTAAGATGGTAGAATGCAGCATAAAGCAAAGTGGTGTGTGTGTGTGTGTGTGTGTGTGTGTGTGTAGGGGGGTGATGTATCCAGGTTGTGTGTTTTCATCTTATCACTCACTTCTTGTGTTTCAGACTATTCATTCCTGCATTTTTCCGGCAAAGTTTGGTATGTAGAAAACTCAAAAGGACAGGAGTGTTATATCATCTGCGCAAAAAAATCCCATTCCAAATAACTAGGAGTATATATCTGCTGAAAGTTTTTCCCCAATATAGATGGGACACATATTTTCTAGCTTTTAAAAATATTATTATTATTATTATTATTATTATTATTATTATTGAATTGTGTGAGATGCATTGCATGTCCTCTAGGCCCAAATAGCTCAGTAAAACTGCACAGTAACAGCTTAGAAATGCATACCACGGAGTGGGGAAAGTTTGTGCTTTGCGTTCTTTTCCCTCACAGCAGATCGAGTACAGCCATTAAATGAATAAAACTGAAAGGCTTCTAATGCATTATAGGCTTTCAATCTGGTACACTTAGGGGCTCCCCAAACACTGCAATATGATTTATAAACTGCACTGAAAGGTTTCTCCGGCGCTGTGCTGGTTCTTATCATGGGTCTCCTTATTAATATATCCTGTGGAGGAAATAGCTTTGTATCAAGGAGGAGAAATATTAAATAATATCAAATGGTAAGTCCTTTCATGCCTTTGAATGTTAATTCATCATCCTTTATCTGGGGTTTCTTTGATTTGTGCCTTATTTACTTTGTCTGTGCAATGATAACAGAAAGGGTCAATTTTGGAACTGGATATTAAAAGCAGACCATGGAGATACAAACAACTGTCCCATCAGACGCATCTCATTTTACAGGGCGAAAGGCCACTTTTTATCTGCTCATTTCCAGTAAACAGTACAACAATGTTGGGAGACATAGGAGGTGAATAAGATATGCGCAGGTTTTTGTCTGAGTTCTCAGATATTTTCACCTTCATGGAGCTGCATTTGATCAAGGTTGGGGCATCAATGCAGAAATCAAGCAGGGTAAAGTTTTTCCTGCTAAGTGAATGAACTGATGGGATGCTCTTAAAAGCACAAGAGCAAGACCAGTTTAAAAGTTGACAACCTCAGTCAGAGAAACAAAAGCTTGACTTTATCATTGTGGTCAGGCTATTCCTTAATGTTAATCATGTATAGTATCATTTACAGGATCAGAACCCAAACACTGAATAACCTGAACTATTTTTTCTCCCCAAAAGCAGATATTTCAATTGAAGCTTCAAACAATCTCTGTTAGATTTTTTAAAAAGCAGCAGGCTGGAGAGATAGTGTTGACCCACTCACTCAGATAATAGCCACATTCCCACCCCTTTATGGACATCTCACTACCATCAAGTATTAATGCGCTTTAGAAGCATTGAGTCATACCCAGTGGTTTTGTGCTGTTCATGGAGAGCTCTTATATCCAGCAGAGGTTTCCACAAATGCAGGGGCGGCCCAATAAATTTTGAGGCCTGAAGTGAAAAACAAAATGGTGTACCCTCTGCCAACTCCCCACCAAGGAAGAAGGTGTGAGTGAGAAGCTATGTCAGGAACAAGATCCACATCAGGATCAACTGCCCCTGTAGACTCTGCTGCTTGAGGCAGTCACCTCACCTTGCCTCATGGGTGGGCCGGCCCTGTAGGAATGTAAGTGGAGGAGCTTGCTTACTTCCCCTTACTTACAAGTTCAGCAGCCCCCAATGACCCCCCATGAGAGAACATGAGAGTGGCTTGGGTGTAGGGCTTCAGGAGTAGGGCAAATTTGCAAATGCCACTTTCCTCCTCCTCCCATTCATGAAAGCCTCTATGGGATCAAACAGCCTTCTGTTAATAGAAGGACAGAACTTGATGCCTTCATAATATATACAGTATCACCCTGATTCTCTATGTTTTTATGCAGCAAAATATTGGTGAGATCACACAAAACCATGGCACGTTTGTGCTGCTAATGAGCTTTAAGAGCCAATTAACATCATCTGTTTCATGAGTCTCTGTAGTGAAATGTAAGATGACAAATTAAGATCTATGTTTATGCTCAAAGCAAAATGTTGGAACTGTATAGAACTCAGCAGAGGTTTGTGCATTTATTCATTCAGTTCTTCATTTATTTAGAACTTGTATATCCTGCATTTTCTGTAATTTGAAACAAGCTAAAAACAAATAATGTGAAACAATAGCAATGACCCCAAAAGAGAGAAAAGCCTAAAAGCAACAAAATAAGGCATGAATAGATAGCAATAAAGAAAACCCCAGTTAAAATATGGCCAAGAGGCAAAATGGAATAGGCACATATTTCCCTTCAGTTTCATTCACTCATTATGTTCCATATTTCAGATAGTTTCCCATAGATTTGCTCCAATTCATACAAAAATTTAAAGTCACACCCCTGATCAATGCAATGCCTAGAAATGGCTAGTTTCTTAATATGAATGTGCCTCATAGGCATCTTGATCTTATTGAAAGGTGTTCTATAAATGCTACTAATTTCTCCATTCATTTTATGTGCTACCAAACTACAATTAGAAGCAGCACTTGAAGAGAGCAGTGGGGATTGGTATCTTGTGTTGCTATCACATGCAGTTGTAATATGTGTGAATAAACCATATATCATAAAGACATCACAGACTCCGCTGTGCCTCTTTGTTCCAAAAGGAAACACAGCTCCTGGTAAACACACCTGGTACCCCTGGAATTTCACACCACTCAGAGACTGGGATGGTGTGTAACATTATAAACAGCACTGAGTCTTGTATTACCCGCATGCAGGGTCATGTGACAAAGTCTTGCTTAATAAATCACGTGTACCAGTAAGTTTAACAGGGCAGCTACTGAGATTCCATTGCTGTTACATTACGTTACATTACATTACATTACCATCAAATCCTTCTCACATTTGCATCAGATGAAGTAGAACAGAGCAGATTGCAAACCAGTATTGGCACTATGGTACCAGCTTACAGAGGGAGAGGCCTGTTTCACATGTTACTTTAAACCATAGTTAAGCTTAACTATGGTTTAAAAGCATATATACAGCACACTGGCCCATAGAGCAAAATTAAGAGCTACTTCAATTCTCTGCTGCTACAACTGTTGCCATAGTACCAGGAGCTAAACCATAGTTTGGCTTAGCATTTTGTCCAAATCCAAGGTCATAGTTTTGTCTCTCCACAAATAATTCAGGAGGTTTGTTATTAGTTTACCACTCCAGCAGTGCAACAGCTTCAGAAGTTAGGAGGAGTGAAACAGCCATAATTTTTGCTCCATGCACCAGGATGCTATATGTTTGCCTTAAAACCTTTAAACTAAACTATAGTTTAAAGCATGGGTAGGCAAACCAAATCCAGCCCACGGACGGTCCGGGAATCAGCATGTTTTTACATGAGTAGAATGTGTCCATTTATTTAAAATGCATCTCTAGGTTATTTGTGGGGCCTGCCTGGTGTTTTTACATGAGTAGAATGTGTCCTTTTATTTAAAATGCATCTCTGGGTTATTTGTGGGGCATAGGAATTCTTTCTCTTTTTTTTTCTTTTCAAAATATAGTCCAGCCCCACACAAGGTCTGAGGGACAGTGGACCGGCCCCCTGCTGAAAAAGTTTGCTGACCCCAGTTTAAAGTGAGTTGTGAATGCGGTCAGAGAATTCTAGGTCAGTTTGTAATGCATTACCTATGTAACAGTTCATTCGCCTGATAAATGTAAACATGAAAATGTAAAGCTTAAACATGCAAATATAAAATGGAAGCTGCACCTTAATGCAAGACCCTTTACCTAAAGACCTCATTGCACTGTTTTATAACAAAGTATTTTGTGATCAGGCGTGTTTCCTGATTATAATGGTTTAGCCAACTCTGTTGTAGCCAGCACATAGTAAATACAAAATAATCTGGTGTTTTGATTGCTGAACTTCTTTTTGAAAAGAAAACTGTATTTATTGAGTTTCCTTAAAGGAACATGCCAAGAAATGTAGCAAATGTAGACGGGTGGGAGTGGGAGTACAGCAATGGACTAAATTTTAAAAATAAATCCAAAACAAAACATAAAAACATATAACCCAAGGTATAGGTTAAGAAAACAGAGTTAGATGGCAATAGAAAAACTCCAGTCAGCAAGATACAATATATAACGGATCAATAAAGCATTAGTCTTTCTCACTGAACACTCACCGCCTTCCAGCTTCTTTAACTTATGAACCTAGAACTTGATCTTTCAATAAAGACTAGGGCTTTTATGTTGCAGGAGTTAAACATATATATATTGAATGAGTTAAACTTCTGGGCCTTACATGTTCTGCACCTCCTGTATTCCTTCCTTATGGCCTCCACCTATTTTATTCCCAAACATCTCACTTATTTTGCATGCTGTCTTGCCTCCTGCTACAAAACTGAGAAGAACTGAAAACCAATAAGGTCTAACTTGCCAGCATATATACAATGTTGTATGTCTCCCGTGTGAATGTTGATTCCTGTGTACCTAGATCACCACAATCTCGGAAGAGAGTCTCGAAAGATCAGGGCTGATACAATACCATGTTGCTATCTAAGCCCAAGGAAGAGGTCTGCCCTCTTCTCTTCAGTGCGCAGAAGCCAACCAGACAGGCAGTACACATAACATTTCCACAACACCCAAGGGCAGCAGGTTTGCTTGTGGGACAGAGACCAGACCACATGTCACACACAGATGCCCTCTAATAGCTTGCCACTCCCTATTCCTCCAGTGTCTGCTGCTTGACATAGCAGCCTCATTCTGTCCAATGACAGGATCAGCTCTGAGAATCCCTCTTTCATAGTACATGTCTCACTGGCCCTGCTCCATGCCCTCTCTGAATGCTTTTGCTTGGCTGCAGTGTGTTCTTAATTGTGATAATAGATCTTGCTTGCCTAGTTTGAAGTGGGAGGTGTGTGGATAGAAGAATCTGATTCTTACATAGCTAACATCTGTCACGTATTTTGCTCCATCTACTTTTGCCTCTGGCCACACCCACTTTTTGCTCTGGAGGGTAAGACCCGAACCAATGGTTTCAAGCTACAAGAAAGGAGATTCCAACTAAACGTCAGGAAGAACTTTTTGATGGTAAGAGTTGTTTGACAGTGCAATGGACTCCCGCAAGAGCATGGGCATAGCCAGGGGGGGGGCAGGGAGCAGCTGTCCCCCCATCAGTAAAAATCAATACAAATCTGAGATTGCCCCCCAACTAAAGCCTGCTCCCCTAACAATAATCCTTAATCTTAATACTATTATGTATATAGTACATTAACTGACTTACCCCATGAAATAATAATATATACATTATCCTATATATGACCTAATACATGTATGTTTAATTATGCCCATGCTTAGGAAGTTGTAGACTCTCCTTCCTTGGAGGTTTTTAAGCAGAGGTTGGACTACATGACCCTTGTACTACATGACCCTCGGGGTCCCTTCCAACTCTACAATTCTTTCATTCTCTGACTTCCCCTTGTGTATAAGTATTTATATAAACAAGTAATTGTGTGCTATATGACTTCCTAATGCCTTATCAAAAAGTCAATGCGGATGTAATGAGAGAAAATAGAACAATGAATCGGCAATAAAATATCTCACCCTAACCGTTGAATACAGCAATGTGGTTGATTAAAGGTAGTTTACACATGCAAAGATGTTTAACTGAAAAGGGGGGAAATGCAGCTTCTCCTGCAGTTTAGAACAGAATGGAATGGTGTGAATGAATGGAAAGATTTTCTGTCCAGCAATGGATCAATAGAAAAGAGGGAGATTGGTTTTTTTGCTGACTCTCCTTACCCCTGTAGAGGCTCTCCCAATTCGCCAAGGCAGAGTTTCAGTCAGTGGAAGAGGCTGCAAGAAGAGGCACAAATCATTTCTGCATATCAAACAGAGATGTAGTGTCCTTTCTGCGAGTAGAATTCTGTTCACAGACTCTTGGGATCCAAGCCATTGCTGCAAGGTGGATAAGAGAACCTTTCTATCTGTGGTGCAAAGTATCCTAGCTATAAATACCAATACTTTTCTTTCCCAGTATGGATGATTAAAAAGGAAGCAACTGGCTTCCCATTTGAAGAGTCAGTCAAACATGGCAGGACATGAAGGTGACATTTGAACACTAAGTGCCAGTAAGCAGAAAGCTGTACCTGAGTGAGAATGACTCATTCATCACAGGAAAGGGGATATTCATTTTACTAAGTGTAATTGGGGGCACACAGCTGAAGTCCTAAGTCACAAAACTGAATTTGGAACTCTACAGAATGAACGATTATTAAAGTCCTAAGTAAATACTGCATTTTTTTTGAAGTTGAGGTGACTTTATTGGAGGGGCATACTAAAAAGAATGATGCCCAATTGCTAATGGAGTGCATAGTTTCTGTGGATATCCTTTTTGGTAGAGCTTCAAAGGGGCCTGATATAAAGCAAGTTGTGTTGCTCCCCAGTCTGATGATTTCAATTCATTCCCCCTGCTGTGTAGTTGCATATCATAGAGATGCCAGATGTCCCTTCGATTTAAGGACATCTCTCATTTTAATGGGGATTGTCTCTTAATCCAGAACACCATTGCCTGGTACAATATGATGGATGTCTCTCATTTCAGAAGGCTATATATAGCTCAAAATTCTGTCGAAGAAACATCTCAGCTCTGCAGCATCCCTTATTTGGGGGGGGGGGATTTGATATGGCAATTCTGCCATGTCATGACAAGGCCACGGATGACATTTACTGGAGCTTGTACAACTGGTATTGCATGCCAGCATCTCCTTCCACTCTTGAAAACCAGCCATCAGTTGATGAGCCTTCTGCCACAATGAATTGCTGCCTGGGGGAATCATTGCCAGACTGCAACAAGCCTGTATGGGAATACAGATACTACAAAATGAACCAGAGCAAACAAGATGCAGAGGTTCTATGTTACTGAACATTTCCATCAATGAAGTTATGTGGTGTCTTTCCTTTGTGGTGAATAATTTGCCTAAACCTTCAGTTGCTACAGGTCAATAGGGTTGCTAGATCTGACTCCAAGGTCCTTAGGTCCATTCTAATCAACAGTGCTCTTTAAAGTATATTTTCTCTATCCAATCCATTGAATGGATGAAGCAGACACTCCTTAGCATAATTCTAGAAAAGCAGAAGGACTTTGGGACTGTTTCATTTTAAAGATTACAAATTCTTAATGGAATTTGTTTCAGTTGTTGGGAATGTTCCTGCCTGAAGCCACAGAACTGCAGTTTTACTTCTCTGGTACACTGAAGATCCTGTGTTGAGCAGAGGACTGGATCACTGCCAAAGCCCTTTCCTAGTCCTTTATTTCATTATCAAATTGAATTTGGTGGTGTGCAGAATATGACATTAGTGCTGTGCCAAAAGCTATTCTCTAATTTATTTAAAAAAAATATTCCTATGCAAAAGAGGTGTTTCCGCCTCTTTCTCAGGGCACTTCACAATTTCTGAATAATTTCACTGTGAGCTGGTTGAGTTTACCTTATCGTTGCAAAGTGGCCATGAGTAGTGTGTGTGTGCATTCTTCTTTTCAGCACTCTGCAGCCTCTCCAACCGCCTTTATCTCCTGATCTGAAAAGCCCCATGAATGGATCACATGCCATTCAGGTGATCGTTGGTTTCCCCATACCCTGCAATGCAAGTGCAACAAAAACATTCCTCTCTTAACTTTTACACAGCCTGGTTGGTTACAATTTTGGCATTGTTTTCTGCCTGGATAACTGTGTTGTCCCAGCCAATCAGATGCAGCTGCATCGTGAGATCTCAGAGTATAAATGAAGCTAGTGCAGAATGAAAGCAATGCCTTTTCAGGAAGCACCACCCTCACTCTGAACAGCTTTGTCTGCTACTCAGTGATATAGACACATAGCTGAATTTGATTCTGCATGGCACCATTGCTACTAGGAAGAAGAAGTGGAGAGCTAATTTCCAATTCCAATCCAAAATGGCACTGAAGCTGCACCTAACTGGGCCTGTGAACTGTTCCAAATCAGCATGAGAAAGAGGTGCTTTAGATAGCCTTTCAGGAAACTTTTTAATGTAAGTTAAAATGTAAAGTGGGGAACAGTGCTAGTATTTGGTTTATAATTGGTTTAATATTGAGAATAAAAAAAAAAGTTGAGAAAGAAGGGCAAAGAGTGTGGGAGTGAGGCATTTCCCCCCGCCCCCGGCATCTCACAATTCACATTTGACCAAGCTGTGACAAACCAGTAGTGACAGTATGCACAGTGGTAAGGGAAACAGCCTGGTACCCACACACAATGATGATGAATCATTAACGCTCATTCAGAATCCACAGGCACTTTCTGGATTTTTCAAAGAAACCTCAAGGCAACAAAAAGCAATGCAATACTCCTTGGTGTCAGTCATTCTTTTCTTCTCTACTGTTCAGTAATAGGGCTTATTTTATATATTTGAAAAACCTTGTAAGTACCTCCAACCAATTAGTAATACTAATAGAGTTCCATTTTCCACTAGGCTCTGTAATACTGCAATCCTACACCCACTTACTTGGGAGTAAGCCTCCCAGAACTCACTTGCATAGTATTGCATTGCAAGTATAATAAAAGAGAGAAAGTGATTGTGATATATCTTAAAGTGCACATCTACTTAGCGAACTTACTCCCATGTAATTGTGTATAGAACTGCCTGCATGCAGGGCAATCCTAACTCTGAGTGGGGGATGATTGGAGTAGTAGAGCTGCTACCACATTTGAAACCTTGCCAGCTCCTACTGGTCAGGCCAACTGGTAAAGGGCAAACATAGGATCTGTAAGATCCTTTGTCAGCTGAGACCCACCTTGCCCCAATATGTCCTGTTTTGAGGCCCTACCCCAGCTATCACCAGAATGGGAGGCCTGTCTAATATAGTTTTCCACCCATGCAGGTGGAGGTCATGTATCATTCTAACCTCCCTCCCTTCATATTTATTAATCTTAATCTTTGGCAATGTGGCCACATGCAACCCCCCGAATATATTCTTTTAATGGAGGGTTATTAATTACCTGAACCCCATTACTATCACAATCCTATGCACATGTACTTGGGCATAAGAGTACAACTGAAACCAGCATTTGAGCTGAGCAAAATGCCCTGTATCTAACAGACCACATCAATATCCTGGACTTTAGCACCAGCAGGTGACAACAGAGAGTATATTTCCCTCCACAGCTAAACCAAGATACCATCTTCCTTTGTCTTGGAAGCAAGATAATTTTTTATTATTTTTTAAACCATGCCATCACTTTGAGTCTACTAAAGAGAGAGGTGAACATATTGCCATACCTGTTGTAGACATTGGCAGTCTCTGTGCATCCAACACTTATCAAAATTAAAAGGGAAGCCAACTCTATTACTGATGTCATCTGAGCCCCTGAGCACCGACTCAACATTATTTGGATGCTTTCTTGTTTATGAATGGACAGCCACTTTGCTCTAGTGGACCAAGCTGGAGTGCAGAATATCTGCACATTTAACATCCAATAACATTTGCCTCCTTATTTTCTTTAGGGTTTGCAGCAATACACTAATAGCTCTTGTGCAAGGATCCTGTCAAAATCAGGCTTCCAGATCCCAACATGGAATCATTGTCTTCTCCATAAAATCAGATAGCTTTACTTTATCTTAAAGAATATGTTTTAAGATGCTGAATCGTCACATCCAATTCCAGAAAGTCATACAGAAGCTTTGCTGATCCCTTCTAGTCCACATAGTGCAGTGACGGCCCAACTTGGACCTCCAGCTGTTTTGGGACTACAATTCCCATCATCCCTGACCACTGGTCCTGTTAGCTAGGGATGATGGGAGTTGTCCCAAAACAGCTGGAAGGCCAAGTTTGGCCATCACTAACATAGTGGAACAATGAGATCAATGGAAGCAGAATGGACAACACAAGAATGGACAACGCAAGGACATCTTTTCAGATTCTAATTCCTAATATTAGGAAACTATTGAAGACATATTCCAACATACTTTCCCAGATGGATAAATAGGTCTTTACAACAAATGTCTACTTTTCATTTTGTTTAAAATATATTTGCTGTTTTTGTGTTCTTAATGGCTTTTAATTATCTTTAGTGTGCATAGCCTCAAGGTGGTTGTTTAGAAAGCAATTACTAAATCAATTATATTATTATTGTTGTTATCATGATCATGTAATCCATAGCATAATGTAGATTCCAATAAATGCATGAAAGTTTTCTGCTTACAAGAGTTAGCCTATGAAAAGATCAGTTCCACACACGCAAAGAGAATTGTGCAACTAGATGGGCTTCCCACAGCAAAGTGCAGCCATTGTAAGGGGCGGGGGGGTCAACCTTTGCTTCAAAAACCTGGCAGTAAATTGCTAGGTGAGTAGGACAGTGGCCTAGAACCTCCTTAAACAGTTACAAAACATTCCCATGGCTTTGGAAACCTGAGCAATTCATAACATTGTTTCTGGTAATGGGTAAGAACCAGTTCAATAGCTGTCATACTTATTATACCCAAAGCCGAGCTTTGTTGCAATGTGCAAACCAAATCACCAAGCACAATAGAATAATGTCTGCTAGTGTCTGTGGGCGATGAGTCTAATAATGATGAGAGAAAAAGTCCTTTTCATACAGTTGATGCTCCTTTCAGTTGGCTTATTGGCCATATCAAGTTAAATGTTAATTGCAGGCTACAGAGAGGTTACTTATCCCTTTGTAATCAAATATCTCTTTCATTAACTACCTGTGCAACAGTATACCTGCTATTCAACGTCTGACTGGCCCTTTTGTTTCCAGAGCACCAGAAAGCAAATGGGCAGGAGCTGAGATGTCTTAAAAGCCATGCCAGGATTGGGCGGAGGATGGCAAGGCACGAAAATTCATTTTAAGCTTTGACTACAACAAACTAAACATTACACGGAAGGGTAAAAGGCCAAGATGTAAGAAAAATGTAAAGATTTTAGTCTTCGGGAAAGACTATTGGAGCCAGAGAACTCACAGAAATGAAATACAGCCTCTTTCTCATAATTACTTTCTCATTACTTGCTGACCTCCAGAGTGACCTTGGTCAGTTCATTTTCCTCCTCCTGGCCAAAGCATTCCAATTGTGATTTTTCAAACGAGGCACCAATTTTTCTTCTTAGATGCCATAGGAGAGAGAGGGGGAAGGAGGGTGTATATATTTAATGGGATTGCCACCCCACTTGAATTTTATTTTATTTTGTCGTAATTTTGTTCTTTGGCCATTTGCCAGAACTAAAGGAGGAAGAGGCTGTGAGCCATAGCACACACCTCTGCTGAGGACATTACATAATTGGATAGTGGTGGTGGAAAGTTCTGCACTGAAAGTTGTGTGTTGTGCAGGAGAACACAGACACACTATGCTGCCATGTGATGCTCTTCCCCACCCTCCCATACACCCACGTTCATGGAAAATGCAAGTGTATGTGGTGTGTGTGGTCATTTACCAGCTCTGGCTGGTAAGACAGCTACAGCCATTCCCATATTGGGATAGCTTGACAACAGTAGCCCGTGCATTGGAAACCTCAAGGTTGGATTACTGCAATGTGCACTGTGTGGTGCTAACCTTCACACTTTCCAGGCACAACCCTTATTTTCTGCCTCCTGTCCCTGGTCAATCTTTGTCCCTATTTTGTATTTTGGAGATATTTTTAAATTGCAGCGCGCTTTTTTAAAACGTTCCTTGTTCAAATTGCTAATTGTCTACCTGAATTCCCCTCACCCAGTTTACCTAGAAATTAAAATCACTAGGAAAGTAACTCCCTTGCACAAATATGTAAATATAAGCTACTTCACTTTGGTACAGATATGCCATTACCTATTAGCATTATACAGAGAAGGCTAAAACTAGTGACTGGCAAATTCACATAAGCATGATCTGAAATCACTTTTATATTTATAGATAATTGGGGAGAGGAGATTGTTTTGAGAGTTTTCTTCCAGTTGTAGGCTTGCCTCTGCTGAATAGCAGAGTGCAGTGCAAAAATGTGTCCTCACTAATGGCCACACATTGGTCATGATGCATTATGTCTTCCCCTTCTTTCCCTCACACACACACACTATCCCTGGATGCTAATAACCTCAGATTCAGAGGCAACTTGCAAGGTAAGCAGGTGTGCTTAGTTGCTGAGCTGTGTTGATGTTCCAGGGGTCATTTTTTTGGTGCCTATCTTGCATTTTAGATGCAAATTGACCACATAATATAAGCCTGGAAGCTTATATTAGAAAAGGATGTTATTTTGTAAGTGGTAAGAACTTGACAAACACACACACACACTGCTCTGCATAATAAATCTTAGTTATTTCATAGTTCACCTATATTTGCTCCTGCTGCTTGGCCTTAGGATAACTATAAACATCTTCCAGTTCACTAGTGGACTGTATGATTTTTAAGCTGCTGCTTTCCCAAAACGATGTTGCAGCCAGATCTATCTAAGATCCATCTCCATTGGCTTATGCACTGGAGGGAAATGCACAGGGCAGTTTTGAAGTCCCCTAATTTGTTATTGTTACTATATCTTTCATTTATGAATCACTCCCTATGAAGTATCTCAAAGAGATATTACAATACAATTGGAATACAATTGAAAAAAAACTTTTACAAAGAGTTGCATATCTAAAAACAATTGAAACAACTTCCTATGCAAAAAGTTGTGGTATTGCTACAGCAACAAAAATAAGATGCCTTGATGCAGCTACACTAATAGATCCTAGTCTGCCTGCAGCAGTCACTGCCCCAGATGTGGCTTAATGGAATGACTGAAAACAGATGACACCCAGCTGTTCCATCTGAATTGGGAAAGAATGGTCAGAATTGGAAGAAATTTTCAGATATGGTAACTCATTCTGGATATATGACGCCTGCCACGATTCAGACAAATAGGTGCAGGGGCTTCTGTGCTAGGGAACACTTATAAGTTTGTTTTATCTTCCAGCCTCCGATAAGATTCACAGGAATACTTACCCCTTTTGCCAAATTTCAGGAGGATAGGATCAGAAGGGGCTTTTGCAAGGCAAATCTTTAAAGTTTGGAATAAGAGATTTGCATCACCTGTGGTTTTTTGTACAAAAATAACACATATCACAGATGCTGCTAGGCAAATACCTTGCAACATATTGTAAGGGTAGGTGCAGGGGTTAGAAAGTCAGGATGAATCAAACACAGTTTTAGAGTTTGTTTTAATTTCTGCTCCACTGACAAGTTCTTGCTTCTACACTGTGATGGGAATCTAAAAGGAAAGCCTTGGTAAAGTCATTCGCTGGTTAGAAGCTAAAGCTGTCGCTCACAACACTACAGTTCTCTTCTCCCTCCCAGGCCCCCCTCCCACCTACCTGTTGCCTTTTATGATCAGCTTCGAGGGAAAATATAACTATTTCAAACAGATAGTCTGAGAGGGCCTTTCACAAAAGAACTTGTTTGCATTAGGGGATGTCTTGAAGTAGAGGACCTCATGCATTATGTCTTGCACTGCCCCTTATATAATGAAGCAAGAGAACGATTTTTAGCACCTATAATGACAAGGTCCCCTGGCCAGAACCCCTCTGACATGATTTTATATCTCTTCGCAGACATAGATAAGTATGTGACCTGGTGTGTAGCACTCTTTGCAACTGCTGCTAGGAAAATTAGAGCAAATATATAGCCAAGATAGCCACCAACTGTAAAGGAGATGAATTTATTTGACCCTATCTACATCAAGCTATATTCTATCTTTATCACCAAACTCCAAATATAATTGCACATTGTTGAATGGTTCTGTGTACATTGTGGCAGCCTTTGGTTGTGTGCAATAAAACTGACTGACTGACAGTCAGAACTCTCTTCCATAGGAGGTTTGTCCTGCAGCTTCACTTTTGTCTTCTGCCATCTGCTAGGTCTACTGTGGATGTAGGCCAGTTGATTTACATGTCTAACTAGCTCTATGCAGGAGTTATAGAATTCCACAAATGGAGGGGAGATGAACTACAGGTACCATCCTGCTTCCAGTTTTTGAGTTGCCACAAGCTTTATCCCCAGCCTTTATTCAATGACCTGAACATATGTGAGTACATGAGTGGGAATCCTTTTACAAAATTATACTTTGGTCAGCAGATCAGACCTCCAAGTCTCCTGGGCTAATTATGTCTGGGCAAGAGAAGACATAAAGCACTATAGCTGCATAACCAAACTTGCTAACATTAAGGACTGATACCCCCCCCCCCCTTCTTTTTTTGCAGGAAAAGTTTTCTTCTAAACAGCGTGCTTCTGAGAAAGGGCCTAGTCAAAGAAAAGGTATAACAAGCAGAGGAAATACAACTTGCATTCCTGTTCTGTAGAACTGAATGATTTGCCGGCTCCCAAATCTGACTTCAGCCCCTATAAAATGGCGATAGTCATATCAAGTAGCTGGCACTCGTTGTGTTGTGCATTCTCAGTCCTAGTAAGCCTACACCAGTAACATCTATTACTTTAATGGAAAAGAACAGAAACAATATTTGGTTTTCCAATACAAGTACAAAATCCAGGTTTTATTCCATTGGCCTTTATGGAGTTATTAATCTTTTACATTGATAATAGAATTTTAGACCCACTTTAAATGCATTGTTAAAGTTACGTACTTTGATGTCCTCTTGGAAAACAACTTAAGAGCTGAGGTTTTTCTAGACCTGTACTGAAACTGTTTCAACCCATTAGTTTTTATGCTTTACTCATGCATGACATCCTTTAAACTTGAAATTAGAAAAACAAATGTTAGGTTTTTCTTCCACCATCTGTTACTTGTTACATGACCCACAGAGAAAGCCAAACATTGTTAAAATTATATTACTTCTATGGATTCTTCTTGCTGTCTTCCACGTTCTGAATCACTCTGCAATATGTGCAACATATAGGCAGATATATACGCCTTTTATGAGATCGCTGGCCTTAGCTTCTGCTAACATACCCACAAGCTGGCAGGTGTTTTTGGTGGCTGTAATTAACTTGCCGAAGCCATTATAGCAATTTGTCTGCTTTAAAGAGTTGATATATAGCTGATCCAGGTACTTACATACAGTACTCCACAGCTCTTAAATGCACCCCTGCATTGGTATCTTGGCGGGGTGAGAGAGGGAATCACCATTAGAGGATGCACATACACATGCATGTACTAATATTAAAGGAGAGACAGAATAACTTTAAGTGCAGCTGTAACCTGATTAAATAGGTCAACTGTATGAATTCTAGGCTGCAGTTCTGTACATACTTATCTGGGAGTCAAGCCCAATGGACTTAGTGGGTCTTATCCTGAATACACATGCATAGGCTTACATTTCAGTCAATTAATCTAGCAGTTAAATCTGTGTGTATTGAGTTGTATATGAGTAAAGGCAAAGGCAAGGATCGTCCTAACCTTCTTTTCTTAATGAAACCAAGTTCATGTTCATGGAACAGGATTTCTATATTCCTGGACCTCCCTCTGTGTCCTTTAAAGTCTGCTCCTGTGGGTTGGGAGACCTTTGGGAAGAGATATGGTGGCAGGAATTCATCAAAATCATTCGTTCCTTAAATCAGGGGTGGGGAACTTTTTTCCTATTGAAGCGCAGCGTTTCCTAGGGATAACCTAATGCCGAACATAATAGTTTTGAGGCCCCAGAGCTACACTCTTCTCTCTACAGTCACACAATGCTTAGGTCTCAGCCTAGGTCTCAGTGAGGTCTCAGCCTCACATTAATGGGCTTCTGCACATATAGCACTTGATGGATTAGGAACCAGGAACGTAAATACGATGTGGCTCCAAATTATGTGTCTTCTATCTTGGCTGGTTTTCCTTAAATCAAGACTGAGAAACCTCAGGCCCTGGAGCCATATGCTGCTCCCCTGGTCTCTATATCTCACCTTCAGGACTCAGCTCAGGCCACTCACCCTCTCCTGGCCACATCCCTCACTGGTGTATATTTTGCTCTAGGAGGCTTAGTTTGGTCAGAATCGAGTATACAGAATGCTAAATAACATTACTTCTGGTACATGAGCCACCAAAACCTCTAGAGGGCCACGAAAATTTGTGTCCAGGACTTTTTAGACTCATCTACCCTTGTACTATCTGAAATCAAAGGGGCGTATTGGTTGCCAGATGTGATTTCCCCCCCAGCTCTCGTATCCTACTAGCTTAAATCACACTGCATGCTCTACTTTTCACATAATTACTTGATTGTTTTAGGACAAGTTGAGGAGTGATGCATATGTTTCTGTTAACAAAATATGAAGTTTTTGAAGGAAGCCCCTTCAAAAATGCATAAGATCCTCAGAAATCCATATAGAGTTGACTCAAAATATCCAGTGAAAAAAGCTGACTCAAATATAGCCCTGTTAACACCTGAAAAGAGAACATGCTAAAGTTTTTCCTTCTTCTTCTGCCAATCACTTAACTGACACACACAAAGGAGAATCGGAACCTCTAAACTACAGAGTCTTGGTGCTTAGCAGAATGTTCTGGTATGTGGCAAGTCCTGGTACATGGCAAGATCATTAACTGTACAGAGGGGGTGTGCTTTTCATCAGTGCTTAAAAGGTCTATTTTGACCTGAGAAGGTCAGGTTGGCTTTCTCAAATGCCTGAAAATGAATAACTCACACCTGGAATCTAAGTGGCTTTGTGAGCTGAAGGTAGCTAAGGAGTTACACCGGAGAATAGTTTCAGTGGGAATGTTAGAGTTATCCAGAAGTACACTGAGACAGAGTGTTCTCTGGTTTATTGTGAAAACTTTCCAAAAGTATCTACTTAAGTATCTGTTTGGAAAGTAATTGACCCACTTTTTCTAGGGTCAGGACACGTAAAAAGAGAAACTACCAAAGACAATGATGAATCTCAGATTTGAGCTTGATTTTAGAGCTGTATACAGTGGTGCCTCGCAAGACGAAATTAATCCGTTCCGCGAGTCTCTTCGTCTTGCGGTTTTTTCATCTTGCGAAGCATGGCTATTAGCGGCTTAGCGGCTTAGCAGCGATTAGCGGCTTAGCGGCTATTAACGGCTTAGTGGCTTAGCGGCTATTAACGGCTTAGTGGCTTAGCGGCTATTAACGGCTTAGTGGCTTAGCGGCTTTAAGAAAAAGGAAACAAACTTGCAAGAACTCGCAAGACGTTTCGTCTTGCGAAGCAAGCCCATAGGGAAATTCGTCTTGCTTAACGACTCAAAAAACGCAAAACCCTTTCATCTAGCGAGTTTTTCGTCTTGCGAGGCAGTCGTCTTGCGGGGCACCACTGTATAACTACAGACTAAAGAAAGTCTGAAGGAAACCACTACCTGAATAGTTAGCAAGTTTGCCACTTTTTCTGTGCCTTTTACAATTGAGTGGCATATCAAGCTTTCTCTGTATTGAAGTATGGTGAGAAGGAAGCTCCATCTATTGGATTTCTGGCTGTCAAAGAACACTTAGGCACAGAGCATTCTAACCCCGATACTGTCAACGGAAAGGAATGCAGGGATAACCATAGATCATGTGCACACGCAAAAATGGCAGAGTTACAAATGTGTAATGAGATTCCAGTAAGAATCTAGCTAATTAGATGACAGTTGCTATTAATTTTCCATGTTACTGGAAACGGCACAAGACCCTATTTTTGTAATAATGACTTGGAAAACTGTCACCACGTGATCAAATTTCAACACAATGTCAAAATGTGTTCCATCTCGTATGCAATGCCATTAGCTTGGCTAAAGTCAGGAGCTCTCTGAAGAAAGAGTTCAGCAGTAATTTTTGGAAAACTTTGAGCCTCTCTTAGAAGTACATTGGCAGGTGGATGAAAAGATTCTTAAGAATTTGGACTTTAAGAAAGGAAAAAAGGAACATTTCAACCCTTCTCCCCCCGAACTTTAAAAAATAATGATGACAGGGCCCTGGAAAGTAAATGAAATGTATTAAATGACCATTGCTCTCAAATAAAGTCAAGAATTAAGTACAGCTATAACCAAGGTAAAAAATGTACTTAAGATAAATGAAAAGAAAAGTAGTCCACTCC